>NW_020897765.1:4396491-4618610 GCF_003984885.1 Neopelma chrysocephalum
AAATATAAATATAAATATAAATATAAATATAAATATAAATATAAATAATATATTGATATAAAACTGTCTTTCTGTATGTGATTTTTGCAGGAAATTTGTTGGGCAGGTACTGTGGTAATACTCTCCCTGATGCTGTGGACACCTCTGACAGTTTTGCTTATGTCAAGTTTGTCACTGATGGATCAGTCAATGCCCGAGGATTCAGACTGAGCTTTGATTCCAGTACTGAAGGTTGGATTTGTAACGTTGCGAGATACTTTGAGGAAGCAACATATACCACAGATTGTATTGCGCTAATAGAGCATATATTGTAGATCACTTTTTCTTGGAGGGATGTGTTATTTGCTCTTAAATATAAACTTAGGGGGAAATATGAATAGAGTTCTCTGGCAACTACTTAGCTGAGATGAAACTTTGTGAAGCAAGCAGTCTCCTGCTATAATGGGTGTTGCCATCAGTGGTAGGTCTTGCACAATGAAGCATACTCTTCCACTCCTTTTCTCTTCAGCAATTAGTCTAGAGTTGTCCTAACATACCCTCCCCACATCCCTCTTGATGAGCAAGAAGGTAGAGAAATGCTGTAATTTTCCTTTGTGTTATTCTGTCCCTCTAAGGTGAGTAGTATTCTTAAATCTCCCTAAAATCAATAGTTTTTAACCCATAGGTTTTAAGCAGAATCACAGAACTGCAGAAACACTGAGGTTGGAAGGGGCCTCTGGAGATGAGGTGGTCCAAGCCCCTGCTCAAGCAGGGTCAGGTAGAGGAAGTTGCCCAGGACTGTGGCCAGTCAGGTTATTATATCATTACCCACTCTAAGACCCTGCTCGTTCTGTGTAGCTCTGCCCAGTCATCTGAAGGGCAGAAATGTCTCAGTCTATACACAGTAAGAGGTTTGTATCACTTCACATCAAAGCCTATGTGTCACTCATAGGCTTCTGAAGCCTGGGATGAGCCCTTCGGAGAAGACAATATTAATAAATGGACTAAAAAGAGCTGCTTTGGTCAGTTAATATTTGACTGCATTTATGGCTGAGTGATAAAGACTGGCAGGAATGTAACTGTTTAGGTAAATATATGGACAGGGTAGGCTAATCAAATTAACCTCTCAGGATCTCTTTTTCTTGCATTATTTGGGTTTTTTGCTATAATTCTATAAGCAATGCTTTACTCTAAGAAGTGTCCCAATACTTGGGTATTTCAGAATGTGGTGGGGATCTTACTGCCCCTGTTGGAACATTTACTTCACCCAACTATCCCAACCTATACCCACATAACCGAGTGTGTGAATGGAGGATCACAGTGGAAGAAGGACGACGTGTGACTCTAACCTTTAATGATATGAAAACTGAAGACTACTGGAGCTGCTCATCAGATTATGTGGCTGTGAGTATTGGGTGTAAAGGCAGAAATTGCTCTTCCTAATCCCTTTATGGAGTACTAATGGATGTAATAAAGCTGAAATGCAACTTATAGGTCTATATATGGTTTAAAGACAAATCATAATTTAATCTGGGGAAAACAGATAAATGGGAGAAAGTTACCTCTGTAGACTGTATAAACTCATCTGCTTGTTTTAGAGTGTGGAATTTTTGATATTGTGGCCCAGGCAGAGTAGAAGACTTGGAAAAAATGATTGGAATTGTCTCTTTATCGATTATGGGAAAAGGTTCTGGGGTTTTTGAAAGCATTCAAGGTCTCTTTTCTGTGGACACAAAGTCCATCAGTCAATTCCAGGTCTCTTTTGACTTTGGAGGTTGCTACTGCTGTTGTTACTTACTGCTGTCAATTAAAAAAGAAAAAAAAAGAGAGAGAGAAAAAGCCAAGGATTGCAATAAATGACTACTACTGGGTGGGACCTTGTATATTCTGAAAGAAAGATAGGGAAATCTCAGGAAACTCTACCTCTTTATCACCCTCCATTTCCAAAGGGATAAACATTGGTTATTTTATCATGTTTATTTTAAATTTCTGGTTATTTAGTGAAAAAAAAAATAATCAAACCTGGCATCCAGACCTTAACCTGATCACATGTACAAATGCCTGAAAAATGTGATTCCTCTATGAAATTGCAGAAATGAGAGATAGACTTTAGTTTCCTATTTGTTCAGATTAGCAGTGCAAACACAGGAATTAACTGTAGGATGATCAGAAGCCATCCCATGCACAAATATGGGGGGGGTGAAGAAGATATCTCTTGGGATTTGTAGATGATGTTTCCCTTGTTTTCCTTCACAGATGCTTTAGGCAAAGCACTAGGAGCTGGCTTTTTATAAATTAATGATCTCTTAAAGGAAGATTTTTCCTGCTAGCTTTTATGCATTCAACACTCTAACAAATTCCAATTCTCAGTGGAAAACATCATTTCAGCCTTGCTCGCACTGCTGAGGCAGTAGTATAAAGAAGGAAATTAACTCCTAGCCTAAGGACTGTATGAAAGAAACTGAGAAAAATACCTCTGGATCATCAAAAAGTGAAATGTTTGAATTAATCAAAAACACCCACCAGCACTCAATATGTTGAAGATTTTGATAAAGCTGATGTTGGCTTTAACAAGAATACAAAGACAATGATTTGAAATGAAATAAACATGATCAGTATCTTATTAAGTGATTGAATATATAAGTATTGAGCTAAACTGCAGTATTCTTCACAATAAAACTATTTCAATTTCTCTTTTTACAAAGGAAAAAGAGAGAATATGTTTGTGTTTCATCAAAATAAGCAAGTTATTTTTAATGTTTTGCTTCAGGGCCTCCTCCACTCAAGGCAATGCAAGTTTGTGCCAAGGTCTGGAGTAGTTTGAGAACTAACCTGCTGTGAGGGACATCAATGAACCTCATATTAAAGATGTGAAACACTGTTAAATGATACAGGAGATGCTCATCATACTACTATATATTGATCTCATAAGAGTTTACTCTGACCCCACAGGTTTACAATGGCCTTAGACAGAATTCTCCCCAGCTGGCCAAGCTGTGTGGAGAGGTAAATCCAGGCACTGAGGTGAAATCCACTGGAAACACAATGAAAGTCATTTTGGTGACAGACATGTCCCGTGCAACCAGAGGCTTCAGTGTCTCATATACATCTAGTGAAGATGCAGGTAGTGTATGTTTTTGAATTAAATGATTGATCTTTGGTGAGCCATTCCATAGGTAAAGTACTGGCACATATAAAAAAAATTACCTAAACAGATAACAAATCTCTGATACCTTTTTTCTCTTACATCTCTGGATGGGAATAGATATGGATCACAGTCCCTGCTCTCCCTGCTGTTCTATTGTTTTGTACTTGGTCTTGAGTAAGAGATGGTATGAAGTGGCCTTATTCCATGAAAATTTCGAAAAAGCATAGTGCCATAGACAAATTGAATAATTCAAGTGCTTCCTTATTACTCAGGGGTGCAATTAATTTATTGTAGCTTGTGAAATAGTGCAGCTAACCTACTTTTGCAAGCTCAGCCTCCAGAGAGGAGGCAGCTGCCAGAGCCTTACTACTACATCCTTGAGTCTTTTGAACTTGATTTTCCAACTCCCACCCCAAATATCCTACTGTAGCGTGAGTGTATTGCTCTTGAGGATGTGTTTCAGAAAAATTTTCTCTCGAGTCTCGAATTTGTTAATGAGCAGGGCTGAGCAATACTGAA
This sequence comes from Neopelma chrysocephalum, assembly GCF_003984885.1. NCBI lineage: Eukaryota > Metazoa > Chordata > Aves > Passeriformes > Pipridae > Neopelma > Neopelma chrysocephalum. The sequence goes on from NW_020897765.1 coordinate 4,400,138, forward strand.
CTGAAGCTATAGTGAGATTTTATCAAAATGTTAAATAATGGTTGTTGTATTGATAGTGCTGTTGAAATATTTTATTTGATACTGCACATAGTTGTTCTTTGCTTTACACATGTGTTTTTAAAGACTTGCCAATGAATTCCAGGACAATAGGCAAGAATTCTCTTGTACATAGCAGTAAATTATTAAAAATAAGAAGATGGAAAAGGTTTTGATCTAATCAGGACATGTGCTTTCTGACATGAGCATATCTGAATAAACAGGGGCAAGATTTCACCTCATACAGGAATTATTACTATTTTTTAATAAGCTGTATTTTGTTTCTGCAGTTTGTGGTGGAATCCTGGTGGGACATGTAGGTGGGAATTTCTCCTCTCCTGGTTATGATGGCATCAAAAATTACACAAGTAACCTGAACTGTGAATGGATAATTGAAAACCCCTCCCACTATAATTCATCCATTTATGTGTCTTTCGAGGATTTCCACTTGGAACATCACCAGAACTGCCAGTACGACTACCTAGAGTTACGAATAGGTTTGTATGTTCAGCAGGAGAATGGATAAAGCCTGTCAAGATTCTGGTCGTGCAACTCCGTTTGTGCCAATTCTTGTTCATATATATTTGCAGAGAGTGGCTGTTGTAGAATCTGTACATTTGAAAGTGTTCACATTATGCCTTCCATGTTGCATCCATGACCAGGAGCAAGATTTCACTACCAGAGCAATTGATGCATGCATTTGGTCACCTTTTCTTTCAGGGGAGAAAATAGAAAACTGGATAGGTATGTTAGGAGGATAAATTATTTTGGTGTTTGCAATACCAACCTGACTTCTCTTTACAAGGGACAATATGAACTTCATCTTCCTTGAAAGATGGTAGTTAGAATCATCAAAACAATTTATTTGGTTCACTGCCCATTTTCTCGCTGGTCCTGAAATGTCTCCAGGGACAGCAGGAATGGAGTAAAGAATACTTTATTTATTATTCATACTCTCTGGGCTGCATACTCCATTTTTGTAGTCTATAAGATGATTCTCCAGAAAGGAATCCTTTTTTCCTGTGCAATTGCATCACAAAATACAGACTGAAGCATTTAAAAGGAAAACAAAAATCACAGGATTAATGCACCAATGTCTCTGCATATTTGCACATCTTTAGCTATTTGCAAGAACAGCAACTGGAAATGTCATATGAAAGTCACTCAGCTAATGCCAAGCGTACTATGAAAGCTGCAGCTGTCTCCTTCACTGAGGGCTGTATCTGTGAGTCCCAGAGAGAGCAGGTTCTAATTTACCAGGAAATCAATTCTGAAAGATGTGAAAAGGTTGAGAGCGGGAATCCTTTACATCCTTATTTGCATTCACTTGAGCAAGAGCTTTTGATTGTGTAGCATTGGTTTGTCCTGTGTAGAGCCAGAGCATGCATAGCCGCATAGCCTAGCAGTTCTCTCTCATGTATGCACTGGAGCTGGGGAATAATAGAAAGAAAACTCAGATAGAGAAATAATAAAATATATCTGCTTTGTTACACATCCATTCCCACTATTCACTTCGTTGTGAACCTCAGGCCTCCAGGCAATACAATCAAAGGAGAGGGGAGAAAGTGTAGTCTTGTTTTGCTCTACACAGTTTTGTCATGTAATGTTCCCTTCAGCCATACTAATGGAACTTCAGTTTCACAAATAGTCTCATGTCAAAAGCAGAATGCCCTAACTCATATGTGTATGCTGACAAGTAGCATTTAATGAGTGCTGAGATGCAAATAGTGCAGAATATCACTAAACTCAGGCAGGTATTGTTTAAGACTCTTGACACAGCAGATGTGTAGTTTGGGAAAGGTCCAATTCAACAATAGTTACCCGAGAGACCCCAAATGAAGCCAAGATGTGCAAAATTCTTTTGTGATACCCATACAATACATGTCATGGTACTCAAAGAAAAAAAAAGGAAAAAAGTGGAATTGACTGTATGTATTCACTGAGAAATATTTAAGCTAAATAGATGAAATAAATATTTTAAAGTTCTTAGGGTAAGGGTTTATATTGAGTTATTAAATTATCAGGCGTGTGCATGTAGTCTGTACACGGTAATAGAGCTGAGCATACTGCTACAGTGAAATAAACTCTTAACTTTTGGCTTTTGTGGAAACTCTTGGTTTTGTCTTTCAGACCATTCCCTTCAGTTTGAATGAAATCTTACAGCACAGTATTTCTGTTTTTGTTTTCTGTTTATCAACAGTCTAGTTCTCTAGCCAGCTGGCCATTTATGAAAGCAATGATAGGTGTCACTTTTCACACTGTAGAGATTGAGTAACCTGCGTCACATCTGTCACATAGTCAATCACCTCATAAGAAGTGCACAAAACGTATACTTCACATACTCAAAGTAGATATTACTATTTTTTCCTGAACCATAATTTATCATGAGTGTCTTCTGCTTGTACAGCTCAATATCAATATCAATGCATGTTAACAAGACAGTTTGTAGCCATTCTCTTTGTATTTTACATTAATAGAATTTTATTATATGTCACTTTTTATCCTTGTGCTTCAAGGCATTTCAAATGGTGGCTGCATCACCATATATGACAGAAACATGAAATCACTCAACCGTGTGACTCAGAATAACTGTGAAAGGGCTTTGAAGAACACCCAAAATTTCTCCCTCTTGCTCTACTGCAAGAACAGTCTGTCATTACACGTGGAGCTACAAGTTGCTTTTTGAATAGAGACTTTTAAGACCAACAGCCTACTATCATTAGAGAAGTGAACTTGGGAATGGCATTGCCTGGATGTCATGGGGAATGCTATTACACTTCTTTTCTTTCTCCTGATAATTTATCAGTAATAAACAGAAACTGATACTTTTGCCAATATGACGGATAAGAGCTTACACCAACATGAGCAAAGTTGCAGTGTCACAGAAGTACAGTGGACTGTGTTGTGCTTCCTTTTAGGTTTCAAGGATTTGAGCAAATGCTGGCATTTTTTGCCCTACAGAAAACAATATGTTGATCTCCCTGGGAAAGAGATGCCCACTGTTGATACAGCAGTGACAGCTTGTTCATGGATGATGCACATCCCTATATGGTAGAAAACTCAAAATCCCTGTTGACTTTAACGAGGATGTCATAAAAACAAAAATTCAATAGGTTTCCATGTGTTATGGTCCTTGGGCCATCTCTTCTCAGTGTTCTGCCCCCAAAAGTCTGCAGTTTTGAGGCAGAACAATGAGGGTTCTGATGAGACATACAAAATGAAAGTGTTCAGGGTGGCAGGAAGGGGAAAGAAGGAGCCCAGCGTATTAAAAGGATCATAAATATAGCTTTGGAGAGAACTTCCCTGTTGCCAAGATTTAGATCCCAGCAAAGAACTGCAGCACTCTCCTTATGTCCATAACAAAAAATCAGTTACTAAGTGTGATTATGTACTTTTCTCTGTTTTCTAGTTAAAACACAAGGAAATGTATGTTTGCCCTATTCCTTTATGCTACTGTAGCTCTTTTAGGACTCAAAAATTGTTGTGGTTTTTTTTCTTTCTTTACTTAGGGGATGCTGATGGAGAGCTAATAGCCAGACTTTGTGGTCAGGCTGCACCATCTGTACCATTAGTCATAGCTGCCCCACAGGTCTGGGTACACTTTTTAAGTGATGAAAACACAGAAGATAAAGGATTCTTGGCCCATTACACATATGAAGGTAAATGACTTGCTAGACTGCTGCCTTTGCCGACTGAGGCACTTCTGGGGAATGTTGCCATTCACTGGGTGATACTGAGAATATACATGATGGGATCAACTCTTAAAGAGGCCCTCAAAGTTACACGGTCCCTGCCACTATTTATATCCTTCTAAAGCAAGCGCATGCTAGCAGCTGAATTTTCAGATTTATTTTCTGCCTCACTGTTCCCATTCCCCAAACTGCATTTGAGGTTTTGCAATGCTGTGCAACACTCGTAACAGCTGGTTGCTCTTGGGAATAGGGATGTAACAGGTAGCACCAGCCAAGTTTGACTTACTTCAAATAGGTCTCCAGAGTGCTAGCAGAGCTGAAATGCATTCTGCTGCTTGAACCTTAGCACTAATTTTGAAATCCACTTAAAGCCGTATCAGTGCAAATTACACCACTTTGCCATTTATGTGCCAACACAACTAGTCTTCCTGTCACAGCTGAATTTAGCCTTGGGGCTTCTCTAGACATCAACAACTTTTTTACTTGATTGTGTTGGTCTAAGAATGGCACTGATTTTCTTAAGTGTCTGAGATAAGTAAATGGAAGATAAGGTGGAAGAAGCAGCTCTAAGTGTCAATTAGCTAAGGTTTTGCAGAGCTATATTAAGTGTCAGAAAAAATGCAAAGTTTCAAGGTCATTGCATCTGTTTACTCACAACATTTTTAAACATGGATTTTCCCAGAGAAATTGTTCATCCTTACCTGTATCAGTCTAACTGAAATATGTTTTAGTACTATTATAAGCTGAATAATCTTCCATTTGTTGGATTATAGTTTTCAGTTCCTAAAATGTATTGAATTTTTTTTCTTCAGCCTGTGGTGGTATACAGTCAGGTGAAGGGGGAATTATCTCGAGCCCTAACTACCCAGAGCCTTACAGCAGTCTGACTCACTGCTCCTGGTTGTTGGAAGCCCCTGAAGGTGAAACGGTCACTGTGAGTAACATAATGTCATGATTATGTGCACAGCTGACAGTGCGAGAAGCATCTTCTGAGTTCTTGAGGAACAGGTTTGAGACAAATTGGAAAATCAGAAATGTGGAGAAATGAAATATCTCCCCATCAACCTTAACTAAGAGGGGGAATGAAGATAACCAAACCAGATTGTGCTTTTTGAAAATCAGAAGGATCCTAGTATAACTTGACCTCAAAACATAGCACTGACTTCTCCTTTAAACAATGACTTGGTTAAAAAAACTAGTTAGAAAACCTAAAATAACTCATTTTATTAGATATGCATGGATATTCTCAATATCATGAGAATGGATATGAGGCTGAAGGTATTTCTTCTCCTCAGAGAAGTTACAAGCCACTAGAAAGTTACTTTTGTGTCTTAATGGTCTGGAAGATAATATGATTTCTGGTACAAATAACATCTATGAGATGCTGCTCTTATTTCCCAAAAATTATTAACAGGTGCCCGAGGTACTACTTTCTTGAGTCAAACTCCTGAGAGACCAATTTAAGCACCTTTATAGCCAAGCAGTGTGAAACTGAACTCACTGAATTATTTGACTGATTCTTTCAAGAACAGGTCCAATCATTGATATTTATGGTCCAGGTCAGAAAAGTATCTGAAAAGCGCTTTTGTTAAAACACATTGCAGATTTTCATATGTAATGTCTTTCATTAATTTCCCTACCATGTTTTCCTTGTTTACAACTAAACTATTTCTTAGAAATGAAAACCCGTAGTCCTAATTATTCTGCTGCATGATATTCTGACCACTGCCTAGGCACTTACTTCAGGGAATACAGGACTATTTTAAGTGAACACAAAATGTCTATTTAATCCACAAACTTGTTTAAAGCAGAACTAATATTAAGCAGATGGAAGCAGATTTCTGTTTTGAAAGGACTGAGTAGCAGCCCCCTCAATGAAGGCAGACTAAATTTTGCAATATAAGCTGCCAGTTTCAGTTGCTGGTAATGTTATGAATTTAAACCATCAGAGCTAAATTTGTATTTGGTCTTTGACTGAGGCAGAGTTCTTTTGGAAATGAATACACACAAAATGTACGGGAGGAAATATTATGTGTTCGCTAAACTTTTCTACAAAGATGCTGCTCCTGAAACTGGTAAAAAAAAGACTGATTGTAACAGGGCCAGGCAATAATTAGTGTACATCAATATTTCAGCATCAACAAATGCAGAAGTCTACTGCATCAGCAATCTAAATCTTTGAACTGGAAATCCCACCTGTGTGCATATCACTGCAAGGACAAATGGAATCAGTGTGGGAGGAAGACAGGGTCAGAAGCTGCCTGCCCCACCTAGTCTGTTTATGTGATGCTTCCAGGCCCACAGGAATGAACCATGGAACTGTTTCTGTTTTAATGGAAACTAACATTATTTTTAGCAACTGTTAGTACATTGATTCAGAATAATAGGAAGAAAAAAAATCCAGAACCTTCTGCTTACATAACTACTTATGTTTCATGACCAGAAGCCTTGAGTTCAACACCTGTGCATATTCAAGACTGTTTTGAAGCACATACTTAGCTTCAAAGTATGGTTAAGTCCCAATAATGCCAGATTTGAACCTATGCATTCCTTTTCCATTTCTATCTTCAAGCTAAGTAGCTGCTGTTACTTATAGTGGTAAGATTCCAAGCAATACTTGCAGGAAAGCATCATGAAGCGTGGGTTGTATTTCTAAGCATACCCAGAAATCATTGTACCAGTATGGCTACAGGATCTGGCTGGAGTTGCTCTAAACCCTCCCTGGCGTGACTAGTTTTAGCACCTGAATGTCACTTTTGTGTGTTGCAGCTTACTTTTACAGCCTTCCACGTTGAAAATCATTCACTTTGTAAGTGGGATTCTGTTACTATCCTGAATGGTGGCTCTCCAGGGTCTCCTGTCATAGGAAAGTATTGTGGAAACACATCCCCTGGGACAATTCAGTCTGGTTCCAGCAAACTACTTGTTATCTTTAACTCTGATCACTCAGTTCAAGGAGGTGGCTTCTATGCAACATGGACATCAGAATCTTTAGGTAAGTTTGCATTAACTAACAAAAGAAAAATGTGGCAACATCTTCAGCATCCCTGAAAGAAGGCAACATTAAAAAAATCAAGTATTAAACCATTGCTGTCTGATCTCACACAAGGAAATAAAACTTAGGCTGATTTTGTACTTTTTAAGTCTCATACTGGCAGCTTCTTGATGGCTGTAAACTGATGCCATGTCCATTACCCTCCCGGCAGTGGTATCTATTGTCAGTGACTATGAGACATTTCATTTTATGAATAACAACTGTTCCACAGTTTGATTTGGTTTAAACACTTAAAAACTAGGAAGAGGTCAGTTTCAAAACAGAGAGGCAGACAGAACTTCTCAAAGAGCCTAAACCTTTTCCACTGCAGTGGAGATATTGGTACCCTTTTGAAGGTGATATGCATGCAGGATTGAATGGTACATTTTTCAAAGCTACCATCCTTCTGTTGAGATTATCAGCTCTCTCGATTTTAAAAAAGGTAGCTCACTATTTGCACAGTGTACCTCAGGAAGTCCATAAAGAACTGAAGGCAAGTGTAGATGTGGCAGGATGTGCTTTCCAACCTCAGAACAGAGCTGGCCAAGTGCTCCCTACTGTCACCTACAGCTGCAAACCTTCTGGCTGATGCTGATCACCTTTCTGTAGCAGTATTCACACAGTCAATTGATGGAGTGTCTTTTTAAACATATCAATAGTCTGCACTTGCGTGAATATATACTGTCACTTAAGCAGGATTTCTACACTGTTCTCACTGAGATTTCATGTGCGAGGAAAACCACTCTTCAATGATGTAGTAGACATAAGCCTACATGTGCAATATGTGTAGGTAGTATTCACTCTGTGACAGGGTTTGGGGTTTTTTTATGTACCTGATTTCCTTTCTTTAGCTTTTTTCTCATTTTTTCACTGAGAATCTCTGTTTTTTGGTATGTGTGACCAAAATCTGACTTTGTATCCTTCTAAACACAAATGCCATTACTAACACAGAAGAATGAAAAATAAAATCTTCCTTTTAAAACTATATTTTTTTTAATTAAGAGGGAAAAAAGGAATGTTATAAACCTTTTTTTGCTCTTTATTCATCCTTTTATTACATCGTCTCTGAAATAATAAGGGTTGCTTGTGCTGTACGCATAGCCCTAGTAAATTATTCTTGGCATGGTATTTGCAAATATGTTTCAAATTAACTAAACGTACTATGTATAAAAACATGAGCTGCCACAGAGCCATGACCAGTTATTCCCCTTTATAAATGAATCTGTTATCAATTTTTAAAGTCATGTTTTCCAGCCCTCTCCATAATCCCACTGAGATCCACAGGGCTACCTGGATTGGAGAAGTCACCATTTTGCCCTGGGTAAACAGATGTAGCTTGAGGAGATTCACATGTAGAACTGCAATATTTTCATGTTGCAGAGTGAGAAGAAAAAAGCATTCAACAGTAAAATTGGGTTTTTTCCCTAGAGTGCTCTTCTGAATGGCTGTCTGTCATGATGTGCATGCTGTGGGGTGTGGGAAGGAACCTGCACAGTCTCAGGAGAAGCTCCTCATTAATGTGTTCCTGGTCCTTACAGTCTTTCAAAGCAATACTCACTTCAATTTGCCAAGAGTCTATAGATGTACCAAAGCAAAAGTGTATGAACTGGCAAGGAGAACGAGCTTGTGAAGAAAATAAAGTGAAGTACAAAGAGAGACCTTCCCTAGAGTGTAACTACCTCCCTACTGCTGGGGTGCGAGAAAGAAAATTACTTAAAAGAGGGGTAAATGAAGTTTCAATGGGTATCAGGGCTTTCCTCTCTCACTCTTGCAGGCACAGAAGGAAACAGCCATTCAAAGCTGACACCAACCAAAAATATTTGAACATTTCTCTCACCTGTTGCTGTTTTTTTGCAGGTTGTGGTGGAATAATTCATTCAGATAATGGTGTGATCAAATCCCCTCATTGGCCTCAAAACTTTCCCATGAACACCAGATGCACATGGACCATCACTGCACATGAAAGCAAACATTTGGAGATGACCTTCCACAGCAACTTCCATATTCCAGATAGCGATGGAAGCTGCCAGAGCAGTTACGTGAAGGTAATAATTGTTAGGGTTAGATCAGCAGAGCAATGCTTTAAGAAGTCATGATTCCAGAATCCTGTTTTGCATTTGTCACGGTTATAACTGTCAAGGCACAAAATTCATGGAATATAAACTGAAGTCCATTTTCTGTGTGTTTTGTGAACTGGCTTGTATATAGTTTGAATTTTCATCTGTTCTTGAGGTTCCATCACCCTCCTTACTGCCTCAAAAATTAAAAATATGAAAAAAAAAAGCATATATGATTTCAGAACGAGGAAATAACAAGAAAATACAGTGTAAATAAAAGATCTTTTCAATTACTCCAGTGAGTAAAAAAAAAAAATAAATGTGACACTGTAATTCCACCAAACTCCTTTATAAGTGTTTAAACTGTCCAAGTTGCACTAATCCTTCCTTTTTTTAATCTCCAAAACCAAAGATAGTATTCTTATCTTTCATGTGTTGTCAAGAGGCTCTTGTTTTCAAAGCAATAGAATGAAGTGGGCATGCCTTGAATTTTTCAGTGTCATTTTTTTCTCAGGCATTTGGCATATGTTCAGTGGTTTTGTGCTCATTTTCTCCACAGAAGTACAACTCCCACTTGAAATAAAGGGCAAACATAATTTGACAACATGTAGGAAGACTTGAGCAGCTGGATCAGGATGGTCTGATCCATACCTACTAACTCACAAACCACAGTTGCACTCATTTTTTAAGGCTGTGAAAGAAAGCCCTACAGCTAATAGATTTGTCTTTTCAAAGACAGTGATTAATTGATGTAATATGTTAAAATAAATTTCACTAATATGGAAGTCTTAATGTCACCCAGTAAAGGTGTTTAATTTAAAATTCCTAAACTGCCCTGAATGGCACAAGCAAAACTATGTCAATTGGAGATTTCCTCTATAAAGAAAAATCTGAAAGTTTTGATGTTTGTTTCCATTTCTGAATGTCCAGTTTGAGATGCATGAAGGTGTCTGCATATGAAAAACTGTGGAACAGATGTAAGTTTCTTCCATTTAATCCAAATTGAGCAGCCACAAAAGAGTAATCCAAAATCAATAGTGACTTTGCAAAACCTTGGCCAGGCTATAGGCTATTAAAATTAATCCTTTGAGCATCCATTGCCTCAAACACCTGGTCACATGAATGAGGTGATTCATATGCCTACACTTACAGACTAATCCTTGGCTAACCCTTTCCTTTCTAGGATGGTTGCTTAGAGCAATCACAACTTCATGTGGTTGTTCTGGTTCCTCTCAATTTCTTTAAAACACATTATTTTAAATATCAAATACAATTTGGTTTTAATATATTTTTGGTATAAACTGCCAATAAAGAAACTATCCAAACATATCAACAAAAATAACTTTATTATTAAAGTAAATAGTTTGTATTTAAGCAGACATTTTAAATCCTTGTCAATAAACATCTTGATTCAGGAAATTTTTTAAATGGTTAGAAACATCAAACATTTATACCTATGTTTCATTTTATATTTGTCTTGAAATTCAGTGCTTAAACTGTGAGCTTAAACTGTGCATATTTAAGTAAATACCTGAAGAGGCTTTCACTTACCTACCTAAGCCTGCATGTGCTTCTTGAATGCAGGGCTTGATTGAACTTAAATTGTCTATTGGTACAGTTGAAGTAATACTTAAAAAAAATCGTAGTTTTTCTTCATTATATTTTTTGTAAATTTTATTATTTTCTTAACTCTACATGATTTGATACTTGTCATTGAACAAGTAAATGCAAAATAACAAAAATGGGAATCTTTTCTTATTACCAAGACTAGATATTAGGAATCCAGATCTGCCAGTTTGATGCCTCTACATTATTCTAGCATTACAGTTTTTTGTTTTATTTACTCACGAATAACATAAGGATTGCATGTAATAATTCCTTGTATACATAGTTATGCATATTTATAGGGTGTATGGAGATAAGTAAACAGAGACAAAATGAAAGTAGGTAATGATTGTACATCACATATTTTTCTCTTGTCCCCTGGACCTGATCTATGTTTGCTCTGCTGTCATCAGGGATTCAAGCAAATGACCTCCAGATGCCCTTCAGAGGTCCCTGGCAACCAAAGTTAATCACTGTGATTCACTCCCCTGACTGCAGGGATTAGGTCCAATTTAGATCTCTTCGATTCATTGTGAGATGAATCTTAACCTAAGTCTATGGAAAGAAAAATTGCATATGTAATTTCTGGTGGGTTTCCATAATCTACTTGGGCTTTGAAAGCACTAAACAATTTCCAATCTGGCCTTGTCAGGTGTGGAGAGGAAAGGATGAAGAAGAAACAGCTTTGTTAGCCACAGGATGTGGAAGTTCAGCTCCTGATCCTGTTGTTGCTCCAAACAATGTGATAACTACAGTATTTCAGTCTCAGGATGTTCCTGCACCAGGTTTTTCTGCATCTTTCATAAGCAGTAAGTAATATTAAAGCCAGATGGCTGCTCTATTAGTCTTTTTGGGATTAGTTTGATCTGTGTGTAGCAATTCGGATCCCGGTCCAACAAGGTATTGAAGCCTCTTCCCAGATTTGGAAACCAAGTGTTTCCATACTGAATGCAATGGAGCTCCAGTGTTGCTCTTGCCAAAAGTCCTCCATGAAACTCTAACTTTACAGTTATTCTTAGCCACCTTTGTCTTTTCACTGTGCCCAGAAGAAAAGAATGGGCTTTAAATTTAAAAAATTTGTTTCTCTCTAGTTAAACTACATGGAAGCTAAAGCTGTAATCTTAAAAAGGATCTGCTCTTCCTTCAGAGAGGCAATTTCTCCTGTGTGCAGTGTAGCCCATGCCCTTCACATAAATTCGTCACTACCTGCTCTGGCCTTTGCTTTGTTTTGTTGTATTTACGTTTCGTGTAGCTCAAGTGGCATTTCTTGGGTTGGCCTGTCCATTTCTTTAAGCATGGCATGTGCTTTGTGACAGTCAAACCCACCAAAAGTGGAGGAGGTAGTTCTCAGCTGCCATAGGTTGTTTGGGGTTTTTTTGTAGGATGCTGCCAAAGGAAACCACTTTTTCTTCACAGAATTCAGATTAAAACAGTGAGAAATCAAATGCTTAGGTGAAGATAGTATTGAAGTATTCAGAATTCTGAACTGAAACTGCTTTTGTTTTTATAATGTTTGTACTAATGTTGTCATTAACAACTAACAACCTCTTAGTGGAGACAGTCACAGGCTTCATATGCCTGTTCCTAATCTTCTGCCAGCATTTCACTGTGCACTGCATTCTTTTAAAGCTTTGACTTAAAGAAAAAAAGGCCACGCGAGTCACTAGGAACAGAAGGAGCTCCATGAAAATGAACAGTTCTGTGTGCCTGAAAAATTCTAGGTGGCAAACCTTTCCTGCCTCTGCATATAGCAAAGCAACCCAGAAATGGCCCTACAGCAGGCTGCATCCTCCTGGATGTCAGTCGCATTTTCAAATGAGACTGAACTGCTGCTGTGTCCCAATAACCCTCCTTCCGATTCAGGTACATTTGTATGTACTAAGGGATTTTGAAATGTGGAGGCTCCATGCCCATAAGAATAGCATTGTCCTTCTGGTCAGTGGGCTGAGTACCTATGGCCTAAGACTGTGACACTGTGGTGTGACATGGGGCCTTGCCCCATGTTTGTCAAAAACACTGCTCTGTGTATGTGTAAGACCTGCTTTTACCACTGTGATATATATTACTATCCCTGGGTTTTGACCAGCCTCCTAAGGAGAGATGAGGTCCTTGTGTATGTTATTTGTTTTCTTACTGTAAAACCAGGATGATGTTACCACCTGGATTATAACTGTGCCTTATTTATTTGTTTGCAGGATGCGGAGTAAATTTCACCAGCCCTGAAGGCCGTATTGTGTCTCCTAACTACCCCCATCAGTATGATAACAACCTGAACTGCAACTATATCATAGATCAGGGACCACAGTCTCTGGTGATCCTAGAATTTGAGACTTTTCACTTGGAAGGTAACTTGTTCTTCATAATTTCAGTATGAATTATGAAGTGTATCTTCTTATTTGAAAACAAAGTCTTTTTTTGTGGAAAATCATAGACGGTTTAATTTGCTAGTCCATTCTGAAGATCTTTTACAGACAAACACTTATAGTTTCCAGGGTTAATGTTTGTCACTGAAGGCTTCTAGAAGAGTGAAGATAGATCTCACCTGTTGAATACTTGTCAGCAATGAAGGTGGGAATTTGCCAGGTTCTTGGAGTATAAGAGTGACTACAGCTAATCTGGCTCTCTGGTCCTGCCTTTTTTTACCATTCACTCTTACGATCTTTTTGGTCTTAGGCCAGCTGTTTTGCTTTTCAATGCTTCTGTTCCTTAACTGGTAAAATAGATACAAATATACTTGGGTGTTTAACAAGAATGTAAGAACATGGAAATGTGAAACTAGCTGAAAGACTACAGCAATGGGAAATGTATAAAAGTTGTTACCCATGAACAAAGGTTCCTCCTGCAATTATCAAACTTGGCAGCATTTAGCCAAGCAATAACAAGTTTAATGTCCTAATCCCATTGGTTACAGTGGTAAAACAATCTCAATTTTGATAGGATCAAAATTTTATGGGTGGAGATGCCATGATAACATAGAGGAATCAGTATGTCCAAACTACTTGGGTGGCATCATATATTTTGAGGCCATCTGGTTCTCTGGAAATTACCTAGACAAAGAGATTTTTGACTAATTTGTTACTAAGCTGGGTTATGTGATTTGAATTTTTCTTCAGACCAAACAATAAAGCCAGAAAATAGTCTTCTTTTATTTTGGTTTTTAAGTTTCCAAACTATTTTGAATTCAAAGTTATCCTGTTCCAAATGTAATTTAAGTCTGAGACAAAGGTTGGATTTGACTATGATTTCATCTGAAGTATTTTTTTCATCCCCTAATACAAAGCACTGCTTTAAGAGTTAATTTTTTAATGAAATGTAAATCACAGAAATTAGGGAATTTCTTCACGTAGCATACATCATTATCTATCAGACACACTAAGCATTAGGCTGCATCAGATTGTGCCAATTTTGACAACTCTATGCGTACATTACTGATGTGTATTCTGTCTGTTCATTCAGTTAATTTGTAAATTGATTCAAGCTTTTATTATCAAGAAGATTAAAGCAAAGAGGTGATACAGATATAATAATAAACATAGACCTAAACAAATACTAAAAATATTCCACTTCTTGCAGGGTAATTTGTTCCTTAGGCTACACCAACTAAAAGTCTTGAGTCACATGAAAGAACTGTGGATATGAGCTAAAGGACATCTGCTTAGCAAAGAGGAAGTATGACACTCTCCAGCAGTTGATTACTAATGTTTTTCACAAAGTCTTAAAATACAACCCTGTAGTAAAGAAAAACTGCCTGTGTTTAAATTGCAAAGAAGATTAAAACCACCTCCTTGCAAGCTATCATTGTAGAAGTGAAAACTTATTCAGCAGTTTCACTGAATATATTTAGCTCATGTGCCTAAGGGTTTCCAGTGTGAATTCTCTTAGTTCTTTTGCAAGGGCAGGACAACGTTCAGCAGCATCTGTTAAAAACATTTCTAACTATTCCATGTGCAAGTAAGCAATGCACCTGCTTAGATTGTTGCTGAGCGTGGCCTTTAAAATTTAAACAGATTAATACAGATGTTCTGGATTAGGTTTTAAAGTTTAGCTACATGTCCAATTAACATAATTCACTACCTATTTGACCTCTCAAAATAAATTTATTGGGTTTTTTCCCATGTTTTTTTAGTAAAGAAATGAAGTGTCTAAAATAATGCCTGTAAGGCATACATATCTCATTGACTTTAACTGGTTGAGGTATCTTTTCCAGAATATTAGAAGGCAGGAGGTAATTGCCTATAGTGCAGTGACAAACTGCTGCAAAATTAATTGACTTCATGGGTTAGTCACAGATCTCCACTGTAGAGTAGTTACGTTTTCAGTTATCATAAGATGCCTGTTCTAATTGTAAAGAACTACTCCAAATGAGGCAGTTTACTCACAGCCACAATACAGTGTCAGTATCTGGAACTAAATGAACATGACATACATGTACTAAATATTAAATATGTATTAAGCACTAAATATAGCAAGTAACAGAGCAAGAGAGAACTAGAGGAAACTGCATTTGTTTATTTTGTGATCAAAATTTAATCTAAATTGTCTGCTTCCTGGTAGGTAGAAAAATTTTTATCTCACTTAGAGCCCCTGAAAATAGACATCTAATTTAGATAATCATCTAGATTTATCTCCTCCTATAATGAAGTGTAAAAGTACTTTAAACTCAGAACCAAATGTGTTATGCAGATGGAGTGAATTGCCTTCTGAAGGCCTCTCTCACTCTCTTTACCCATTGACTATTACAGGAAGCCATAGGTAATAGCTTACACAAGATACCTGAGATTTAGGAAGGAAAACATAGGCAAGATTAACTCGATGAATGGAGTTTGGCTTAGTCTCCGTGATTTCCTTGCAGCATAAAGAATGTCTCTTCCTGTGCCAAAATGAATTTAGTCACAGAACTCTCTCGATTTTCCAATTTCATGAAATTGTGTAAGTTGCCACTTGCTTCTTGTAGTACCACCTGCATTGTTGTGCTTGGTTATTTTATGAAGAACCAAACAAATAGGTGTGAGTTTGTTTTCTCAGCCCCACTTCTGTTACAGTGATAAGTGTCATCTTCCATATGTACTTCCTCCTTGGATCAAAGGTCTATACAAATCAAACATTAGAATTAGTAAAAAAACCCCTTATTTATCTACCTTAATCGACTTATTATCTAAGAAATATTTAACCACATACAGTTTTGCGTACATAAGCTTTATTCAGATTAACATCCCTACAAATGCACCTCTAGGACAGCTATGGGAGTGTATTATTAAAAGGCTCAAGTATGAGTATAATATCCAATAAAGCCTGAGTCCCAAAGAGTGGAAAAATAGGGAAAAGTGATGTAGGCTTCCTGCAATATCTGCTTAGAATTCTGTAGTATTTATACGTTCTGCCTACAAAACTACTGCTTTGTGTTGATACTGAAAAATGTTTGACCTGAAAAATGTTTTAATAACTTGTTTATTTCTCTTTTTCTTTTTTAAACATACATCTGTAATTTTGCAATCTGGGATAGAGTCACAGCTTTATTTCAGAGTCTGCTCTATCTGCTTTCTCAGTTTTTACTAGGCAATTCAGAAAATAGACAAGTTTTGCAATAGATTATTTTGAAAGAGGATATATATGAGAAAGATTTGTAATTCCTTGCTTTCAAAACAATATCTTGCGCTATGAAGCTGGTTAATACATTGCACAGGGTATATTTCTGCGTAATACTTCTTCTACATTAGTAATTACTAATTGTATTGCCATTTATATCAGCAGCCAGAGTTGTGAAACAAAATCTTATTAAGTTTTATAAGCTTTAAACAGAAAGACAGGTTCTACCTCAAAACTAAATGAAACAGAATCTATGGCTATAGACAAGGAGATGGAAAGAGGAAATTGATATTAGTGATTAGATAGTTAGATGCCCAAATTTGGTGAAGGTTTTTGTGCAGGCATCATATCAAATAAATTATTTTATGAAGAATAATGAGACTGGACAGAAATTTCTGCTAAATGGAAAGGAGACTACCCAAAGGCATATTTCAAAATGTAATGTAAGGACAACTGAAGCTCTTATCATGTGAACTTTGGAGGCAGGAGTCAATGTATCCATGCTGAATGGTACCAAGAGATGATAAATAGAGTGCAGATAGATAAAAAAGGCCTTGAAAGCAAATGCATGCAGCAATTCAAAGAAACAGGGATATGTTCATAATGTCAGGCCAAATAAATGATCTCTCCAGAAGTATTTGGAAGAAATATTGTCAAGGCTAGAGGACTGAATGGTACAGTATCCATGTTGGAAAAATCACTGTTTCTCAGATGAGAGTCATAGCTATGTGGAAGGACAGGCATTTATCTGAAAGATAGTAACTGGAAACTTATGGGGTCATCAGCACAGAGATAGTAGTTGCATCTGTCCTTGCAAATGAGATTATACAGAGCTAATATGCAGATAAAGAGAGAAAGACCCGAAAGAAGTTATCTCATTGAATCTTTATGGATGAATCAGAAGAGAAGATACAGTAATACCAGAAGAATGAGCAAAAGCTCTTAGGAGACAAGGTTTTATGAAGAAAAACAGTGCTGGCTATGTGAAAAGTGGTTGTCAGCTCAAAGAGGATATGGGTCTGACATCTGGATAAGAACACATCTCTGGAGACTCATGAAAGCTGTTCTATTGTAGTGTAAGGGACGGAAATTGGTCTAGAAAAGATCCAAGATTACATGATTAGCAGAAATAAACCACAGAGAAGAATTGCTGATGATGTGCTGAATATGTGTAGAGGCTGAAAGTATGATATGAGGAGAATCTGAGGCTGAGGATTATTTACAGAATAATGCATTTAATGTGGTGAGAAATTAAGGAAAGTGTAAACATGAAAATGAGCTACAGGATAGAGATCAAACAATTATCAGTCTTGCCAGGATTCATGAGTCATAACTGATATTGGCCCAAACAATGAGGATTCAAAGCTAGAAATTAAATCTTTTGCTTACAATCCTACATCAACCATCTTATTTTTTCCAGTGCAGCAGTTCAAATCAACTCGTGATGAGTATTATGGACATTTGCTTTGCTGAGAAATCTATTTCACTTCCTGCCTTTCTCCAAAGTCTTTATGGAAAATTACCTAAGTTGATTTCTTAAATCTTCTCCATTCTGAAATTGCATTCATCTTGATTTCTTTTTTTCATTTGCATTTTTAAATTATTATTTTTTTTTAATTGTATCACATTATCAAGTATTCTAATAACAGGATAGGACATGAAGAATATTTTTATTAATTATTTTACTATCACTGTAATCAGCTATCTAATGTGGCTGGTCTTCAGCTTAGTTACTCTTATTAGAGTCAGAAAAGCACTATGTCATATTTCCATATAGACATAATTGTAAAGCCTGTTGTCTTCACTGAAACAGAAGGAATTTTCAAAATTAAATCTCCAGAGAGGATCTAAAATACACCTGACTGCTGGGATCGTTCTGTTGTTCTCATGAAACAGAATTATCACTCCATTCCTATTTGTCATCCTGTTCAATTCGAGTCATCTTGTTTCCTACAATAGAAAGAAGCTTGTTTTGACTGGACAACGTGAAGGAATCAATCCACTGAGACAGTAGGCTCAGCATCAGTCCTATTAAATTTAGATAATTCCCTCTTAAGCCTTTGCAGTTTAAGTAACAGCTCCATTATTGCTAACAGGTCACTAAACATGATAACTTACTCTCAATAAACATGTGACACCCCAGCTTCCATTAAGCTTGTAAATGATGAAAAAGGCAAAGAAAACATTTAGTTCTTTTTTAAGCATAACAGCTAATGAAACTCATTTTTCAGTAGGTATGTGCTGTGTTTTTCACTGACATCATTAATCCAGCTTTCTTGCACAACTCATGTGGCTCTGTTCTTGCTCCCACCGTACATCCCTTGGTGTTATCAGCTTGGGTACCACCAACTTCTCCCCATGCTTACAGCTCCCAGCTGGGCAGGGAGGTGGTGCCATGGCTCTGAGCTCCCAGGGTGCTGGTGGCTGGTGTTCAGCAGGTCTCTGCCTGAACTCACAGCCCTTACATTGAAAGCACAACTTGTCCTTCTTTGGGGATGTTCCTCTGGCACTCTAATTCAGCTACTGACCTTCACAAAATTTATATGAACTTACTATTTTTGAGACCTCTTGCCTCAGTTGAATCAAACAAGTGGCTAGAAAGTCCAGTAGGTAGGGCAGGGAGACAGAGAGAATGGCCCATTCCTCCAGAAAGCTAAGTGCAAATGAGAAATTTGAAACCAATGGGAAAAAAATAATAGAATGCCAAACTTCCCGTTTCTGTGTTTCTTAGTGCTTTTTTTCACTCAGCTTAATATCTGCACTGATTTCCCCCCTCAAACAGATTGCTTTTGAAAATCATTGCAAGGTTACATTTACTTTTTTTTTTTTGGTCTTCTGAGTCAAGCTGAAGAACCTGGGATTAGGTACTCAAAAGTTCGAGGGAACGTAGGGAGAAAGAAGTGAGCTCTGGAACAGGCTACTGCATGGCTTACTTTTTCATTTTCCAAAAATCTCACTCTCAATGATTTAATAGTCCCTGCACTGAGTGATGAGTTCTGCATTAGGGGAAAGAAATACCAGGTAGTTAGTTGCCTGTAACAAAAGGTGTGTTGCTTTTATCTGCAGAGGAGATCCATGCTTCCATTGGGTCCTCTCATCTTCTCACAGAGCGCGTTCATTCAACTATGAACTCCCACAAAATCAAGGGGCCTGGAGCCTTTTCCAGATCATAGGATGTGTTGAATGAGACAAGTCTGCTGTCTTATATACAAGGTGTCTTTGCCTTTTTCTGCCCCAGTTTTACTGCATGTTAAAAACTGTCATTTGCTTCCTCAGCAAGCAAATGAGATCCTGAGTTCCCTGAAATGGAAAGTAATAGAAAATTTAATTCTTATCCTGTGTGAGGTCTATCTACTTGCATCTCAGTAAATCACATGTAAAATATGCTGCTAACACTTGTGCGTTATATGTCCATGCAGCCCCAGCACTCCTGAGCAGAGCTTGTCTTTATGATGGAGTGAGCATCTTCAGCGGGATGAGCGTGGCCGCGCATCCTCTCATCACGCTCTGTGGTAATGAGCTCCCTGCCCCAGTCAGTGTCTTTGGACCTATGCTGCTCAACTTCTACACAGACTCCCACATTGTAGGCTTTGGATTCCAGGCAAGATACAGAACACTTGGTGAGTATACACTGTCCTGTGTTTCAGATGGTAGAAATATTCCAGCTGGATAATGGTTCAGTGTAGGAAATGTTCCACCTCATTTTGGGAATACCTCAGATGGATGTAGATAGTTCATTTTCCCTCTGCTAGGGGGAACAGCTCTCAGGACGAGGACATGGGACTGTTTGGTGCATGTTAACACACTGACTTATGTGTTACCTCACACACAATTCTCCTTCCAAGGCTCTACATAGGACCAAGTCAGGAACTGAAGCACTTTTCCTTTGCTGTAGAGAAGGAATGCAACCATTTTTGGCAGGTTATTTTGTTTGTTTGGTTTTTACATTGTTTAAGGAGAAATGTGACCAGTTTATTCAACTTATTTAATTTAAAATATTTTGTCACATAGAGGAGAATGGTCTTATTCTCAGTTATACTGAAACTATATTATACCATACAGGAAGCAGAACATGATCTTGAAATAGACACATCTATATGCCTCCATTTGATGACCCTCTTGCAGTGCCAGGTATTAATGTAAATAAAAACTGGGATATAGATATATTTTTAATTTTTGATAATTATTTTTACCAAAGCTTTTTTTGTCAGTCACATGAGATCTATTTTAAAGAGCAAATGTGAATTCAAAAAAAAAGTTTCCAACTGACTTTAGAATTTACATCTGCAGAAATATCCCAAAAGATTGATTTTATTTTCAAAACCAATTTTAATATTTTCTAGATTTAACTGGTAGAGACTACTTTTATGTTTGAAAGCATAATTTTTAACTGCAAAGTGTGAGTTTGTAACTTTGGTATTTCCCTTAATGCATTCCTCATGTTCAAAGCCACAACAAAAAAGCACAAGGCTAAATTCTTTATATGGAATGAATGGCCTGCTACAGATAAGACGGAGGGAATGGCACTGAGAAATGACAATGTGCAGTTAGTCATGGAAAAGACCTTCATAACTCACTCAAGTCAGTTGCTGCTATCTGACTTGTGACTTCTGACATTTGAGAAAGATGACTGCAGCCTTATTAGCTTGTTGTTGTATACAAAGCAGCTTCTGGCAATTAACATTCCTCTTCCCCCTAGTTGTATTGTTTGCTGAAAAAAAATTAAAAAGGCTCCCTGCTCCTAGTGTGGAATAATGCTAATTCTTTATCCTCCCAGGTCCTGTCCTTTATCTGCCAGTGGTGTAGGCTGCCAGCCTGAGGAGCCAGGGGCTCTGAATCCAACAGCACCCTGTATGGGACTGCCTTTGTTAAGGTGGTGGCCTGGGCAACAGCATCTTCTTTAAAACATGAAAAACTGTGTGTGGCTTTGAGCTATTTATCAACAGGATGCAGGGAAACTTTTTTTTTTTTTGCTAAGGTTAAGATTATAAAATAAAGGCTGAAGCTAACAATGGAGATTAGAGTTGGTTTTATAATAGTTTTTGTTCCCTGAAGCACTGAAGCTGGGAACAAACATTAGCCACATCCTGGCCTCATTTGCATCCATGAGAAGCCAAGCAGTGCCTTGAATTTACAGCTGCAAAGTTTAACTAAAGCAAGTATTCCATACTCCAGCTCAGCCACCCCTCACTGCTGGCAAGTCCCAGCACAAGGAGAGGTGGGAAACAGGATTAGTGATACCTGGAGACTTTTCTCTGCCTCTCTGTGCAGAACAAGTGCTACAGTAATGCCCCAACCCTGCCAGATGTTGGCAGATGATGAGTCTCTGCATACAGTTATTCCAGAAAAGTCAGAGACAGGGCTGTGTGTCCAATTGTGGCTACTTAGAGGCTTCCACGGCACAGGGCCTGGATGAAGGGATGTCTTTGCCTACATATCATCCAGGTTTCTCTTTGCAAGCTAGAATGGGTGAAGAGCTACTCTAGGCACACCTCACTCATGCTTCTGCATGGGGCACCCACCCCATCCCACTGCTCCCTGGTCCTACTGCAGGACACTTGAAATCAGGCTCAGTCTTTTACTGCACAGACACAGAGCCTTTGCCATTTGGTATGGACTAGTAACAACCTGTTACTTCAATGCTGAGTAGTCTTCCACTGCAGAGCCCAACCTGATAGACATCTACACATACTACAGTTCTAGGCATGACACTGAAGACTGCTCCTAATTTATCAAGGGCTTTTCTTTCCTTACAGGTAAACACCTTCAAGAAATATGAGAATTAGGATGAAGCTAGTATTCAGACACTAATCACTTGTTTTTCTGTTTCCCCTGCAGCTTGTGGTGGCATTTTCAGTGGCGCTGTCGGTGTTATCTCCAGTCCGGCCCATTCAGTTCTTGATTATCACAACAACATGAACTGCTCATACTACATCACAGTTGGAAATGGCAAAGTAGTGGTCCTCAAGTATGTAATCGAAGTTCAGCTTGTCATTAAGTGACAGAGAAGTCTCTGATTCCCACTAAAGACAGCAATTACTGACAATTTTTAGTCTGTCTTTCCTTTTCCAATGGCAAAGCTTAACTAAAATGAGAAATGGTTACTGAAGTCACTTTCAACAACCTCAGGCTCCCTTACATCTTTCTCTTCAACTTGTTATGTGCAAAATATCACCACAGTTTTAAGTTCCCACTTTGGTTACCAAGAGGACTAAGAAATAGTAAAAATGCAGCTCATACTTTTTAGTTAAATTCTATCAGTCTTTGAGGACTTCTGAGACTCCTGTGAGTTTATACAAGAAAAATAGTAATTCTTTTTAAGACTGGTACTCACTTTAAAGCCAAAGTAATAACACCCACCCCAAAAGAGTATACTTCTGAGTGCGTGCTGTCTTGCCTAAGAGAGGGGTATGGTTGCCACAAAATCTTGCCACTGAGAAATTAAAAAAAACAATACATTCTTCAATCTTATATATGCTGACTTTGAATTAAGAGAACATTTCCCAAGTTAGCAGAAGACCCAGCTGGTCTGCACTCTGTGCCTGCATTTTATATTGTACAAAGGAGACCTGCTGCTTCACAGAAAGCTGAGGTGTGCTGACAGCTTGCCTTGCAAGAGGCCCAGTGGGCGAGGGTCCCAGTTTCTTTGAGACTAGTTGGCTGAAGTGTTTTGCCATGCAGCTAATAGTTCTGCTTGTTTGTTTCTGAAGAGACATGTTTTGTCTGTGTATGGCTTTGGCTATTGCTAGTACTTGGATTTTTCCTCAAGCATTAGAAACACATGTAACACAGGAATAGAAATGAAAATGTGATACCTAAAGCTCCAATTGTGTTTTACAGATTCAACAGCTTCCAGCTTGAAATATCTCCCTCCTGCTACAAAGATTATGTGGCAGTATATGATGGCTCAGATACCCATGCTCCTCTACTCGGGAAATTCTGTGGCTCAGAACTGCCTCCCAATATTAAGAGCTCCAGTAATAACTTGTTCCTGGTGTTTAGCACTGACTTCTATGGAGCAGACAGGGGATGGAAAGCATCTTTCAGGGAGACCTTAGGTAAGCATATAATCAGACTCATAACCCCAAGAATTTGCTGGTAAGTAATTTCTTTTAGTGAGGAGCAGTTGTCATCTGCCTCACTAGGGGTGCTAGAAGTGGAAGAATGTTTCTGATTTTGTGAAAATTGAGTGAACTAAGCTAAATACTAGGCTTATGGGATCCCTGCGTTCCAGTCTGGTTTTGAACTGATTCCCTTTATGCTTTGCTATTCTTTTCCTGCCTCTCTGAAGGCACAGGCATTTCTTGGGTGACTGAAGGCTTAGTAGCACCCAAAGGTCTCTCTTTTGGAGGAAATAATGCAATATCTGAGAATTCTCATTCTTCTGTAGTCAGAGGTTGGTGGTGCGCTAAAGATGCCTCCTTTCAATCTATCCTCAGTTTCCATTTCCTCTCAGTTCACCTCACACCTTTTTAAGAACTAAAGTGTTGAGGTGAGTTAAGATTGTGGTTCCCCCCCAAGCACCACTGTTCTGATTTCTAGTGATTTGCACGATCATTCTGGTTAGCTGGCCATAACATAAATGGGATCATAGCAAGAAGGCACTGGATATTAAATGTTTTGATGGCACAAGAGGAAGGGGCAAAGTTTGATTATTACCTTAAAAACCAGCTTAAACTCAGTAGTCTTTTTAAGATCAAGGTGTAAAAGGAGCTTTTTATCTTCTTATAACATCTGAATTGTTTCAGGGAAGGTAAGCAACAAATAATTATTACATGTAAATTGATTTCGTGTCATCTCTACTAGTTTCCTGTGTAATTAACTCCATAGGTTTTGTGATCTAGAAAGAAGTAATTGTCCAGTTAGCAAAGCTGGCGCTCAGACAGATCAGAATGAAAGGCCTTTGTGGCAGAACAAACATAGTCTTCTGCTGAGTCATTGAATCCCCTCCCTGCCCCTAGCCAGTGACTTTCTCATTTGATACAATCTGAGAAAGTATTTACAGATAAGGAAAATAACTGGTTCTACTCGGCCTTGCCAAGAAAAATATTCCCACAGAACCTCATGGTTATTACTATTATTAACTCTTCCTTTGCTTCACACTAAATAATTGCTACAAGGATTGTTAAGACCCCTCTTGTGAACTGTATTCCAGATAACGTAATGTTGCTTCACATGTTGCTGTCTTTAAACCCTGAGGTATCAGTTGTTATAGATTCCCTGCAGCCTGGGTTCATGTTTCCAGAGTGAGATCATCAGGAACTCCTCAAGCTTTTGCTCTTCCTGTTGGCATTTAGTCAATTTTTTTAGCCACTGACTTTAGACTTGTTTGTGCAACTTGCCAGATATTCTGTTTAAGCACACCACAGAACACAAGCCAAGCTCGTCACATCAGTACCATGCCTGATAATTTCCTAGAGTGAGGAGAAGCCTTTTATGAATAAACTTTGACATCTATTAGGCTATGTTATGGAGGGACATTTCTGGAGGCTCCCAAGGAAAGAAAGATCATGATGTTGCAGGAGTTACTCAGGAGCAATGGAGTTGCAAGTTATAAAAGATGACCAAGCAGAGATGTGGGTTGTGTGACAAAGAGCCCGTGGTGGTGAGATGCTTAATGGTAGGTCTTCTTTTTTCACTGTGGGAAGCAAGCCACAGGGACTAAACCACACAGCCATTAATAAGGATCCTGGCAGTTCCATGCTAGTATAAAATGGCAAAAAAAGTAGAAAAGTATATTATAAGAGGAAAAAATGAGTCACATCCTATAAATGTTTCCAGTTTGGCTTGCCTAAAAAATGGAGCCAGGAAAATCTGTGACACATCTTCATACTATGAAGTCTGAGATTGTGCTTCAAATGAAAGAGGATAAAACCATGAAGATCTAAAAGCCTGTTATTCTGCATGGTGCTTTAGAGAAGCTCCCTTATGTCTTTCAAAAGATAAAACCCCTGTGGTTTTGTAAGAGTACAAATGCAATCAGATGACAATTAATAATGATAAATCTCTTGAATGAGGAAGATGGTATCTGTAGAGAAACAGGAAGCCTCATTCTCTGTTGGATGACAATGAGCACATTATTCTCTAGTTACCCCAGGGAAGCACAACTGGATAACATAATTATTGGTCTCTGTTTCATGTTGTGAGTGACCCTGATTATGTATTGGAAAGAAGGGAGCAGAAACAGTACATTGTTTCTGTTTGTAGTAAACTATTTCCTTTCCTCACGAGCTCTTCAAATTTCTTTCCTGATCAGACTTCTCTTAAGGGTATTGCCAAAATACAGCAGCTTCCAGGCACTCAAAATGTTAAACCCTGACATTTCTGCAGAAAAATATGCTTTGTTTTTATTAAAACAATTTGTTTGCATCACTGATCCTGCACCCACTAGAATATTCAAGGTCTCCCCACTAGTCAGAAAAAGAAGACTAACAGAAAGTATGAAATAGCGTTAATTTGACAGGACAGCAACATCTCACCTTTCTTGTGAAATGTCTTTTCTTTCCCCATACTACCCTGTACACTGTGCAATATAATGTTAAGTGCACATTTCACAAGCAGCACTCTTTGTCATAACCCATTCTGTGACATGGTGCATTTGAGGCAGTGGGACATGTGGTCCTTGTGGTGTGGTTCAGAGGGTTTATCATTTCTCTATTTCTGCTGCTAAGTTTGGACACTTATCAGTCCCATTTTTGGAATCACTTGGAAATGCTCTCAGGCTGAGCTGGTGAGCTGGGCTGACTGGAAGATCCTAGCCTGCTCCAAGTGTTAGATTTATGGAAAGACAGACTCCTCTTAGTTACCACTGACCTTTTTTTTCTGCCCCCGTTTTCAGTCTGTAAAATGAGAATTATGCCTCCTTTCCACAGTGAGCATGTGCTCCTCCAGGCAATCAATAAAAGGATGAAAAGAGAGAAATCAATATCAGCTTAAGGCATTTGGTTACATGAGATGTCTCTGTGAAGGAAGGAAGGCTAAGATCTCTCCCCAAAGAATGAGGTCTGCGTGTAATGAGCTTGTGACTTGGCCAAAGATCTACTGATTATCTCTTGAGCTCTAAGGAGAGATCTGAGCTTTTCAGCTGACCCTGGCTGGCAGGGACAGAGCCTGCACATACCTCTGCCATCCCTGCTGTAATAGCACAGATAAGAC
This sequence comes from Neopelma chrysocephalum, assembly GCF_003984885.1. Taxonomy (NCBI): domain Eukaryota; kingdom Metazoa; phylum Chordata; class Aves; order Passeriformes; family Pipridae; genus Neopelma; species Neopelma chrysocephalum. The sequence continues at coordinate 4,426,303 of NW_020897765.1, forward strand.
TTTGGTGATAAATGGAGCTTCTGCCTATTCCCATTCAGTAGTGGGGTGACTCTCTCACCTCAATTTGTGATCACTCTGAGGCTTATGACACAAAGGCTAAGAAAATATATGGGGTTTTTTCTTGTTTTTAAAGAGTCAGCAATGCCTGTCAGGAGATGTAGCTGTGACCTTATTAACAGCAAATAATTTCTCCTTGAAAGCTCTCTGCTCGTGTGCATAGCTCCATTGTCTCAGTAATGAAAAAATACATCACATTCTAAACAACAGGAGAAGGATCAGGGGTTTTCTGAAATACAGATCAGCTTATTGAGGCTGTCTAAGGAAGCCACATGAATTTGCAAGAAGCAAAAAGTGTTGCACATGATTAGATAAGTGGATTGAGTCAGAAAGCTCTTCCTGAGGTTAATTCACACAATACAGGTAAAACTGCAACAGAGTTGGGACAGCGGGAAAGGTGGGATGGAGGAGGGGAGGAAGCTTTCCTGCTTTTTCTGTACTGCCCTAAATTCTGCTTGACTTCAAGCTGTAGCCAGCTCTTTCCTCTCCTTTTTTTTTATACTATCTTTTGTGAGCCTGCAGGAGAAATTCAAGTTTATGCTTTTTGACAGACAAGTATCATGCACTGGATTAATACCAATGTCATCCCTTGTTTGCACTACCTTGGGGCTTACGAGCTCAGGGGCCACAATTCCTCTGCACTAGGCACTGCACAGGCAGAATAAAGCAACAATCTGCTGTCACAAAGAGATTATGATTTAAACACGAGACGAGGAAAACCAGATGGATATAGACAGGCACGAAGAATAGGGTGGCAACAAAGAGAAGACTAGTGTTGGCTCTAGGGCAGGAGAAATGTCTCCAAAACCTTTGGCAACCATTAGGCTGTTGGAATGTTAAGTCCTGAAACACCCCATCCTTTGCATTGTCCTGTTTGCTCAGTTTTTCCCTCAAGGATCTCTCCATTCTTTTTATTGAAATGAGCATTTCTATGGAATGAATATTAATCATTTTGCATAAGGAAAATAATCACAAGCAAGTAGAGTTTAGAAAAAAAAGTTGGAAATATAAATCTTTCCTGATATACCAGAAAAATGCATTAATAGGTAATTTACATAAATAATCTAGTATACATACAATAGAAATAGATTATAATCTATATGGTTTTTTCCTGATCAGATGATCTGTAGCTTACTTGTTAAATCACCCAGAGGTATCTGCCTTCCTTTATTTTATTTGCTGTGTATTGAATTACTTACTTCCTGTTTGGAATACAATACACCAAGTGCCTGTCACAAACACGTTTATTGTTATCCTCTCCCCTAATGAAATTAAAGTTTACTTTTTAAAAAATTGGTCCAGTAGAATTTTCACAGCATTTTAATACTATTTTATATTGTCAACAACAAAAAAAAATTCTTAATTTAGTTCTACATGCTCTTCTGCCCTGCAGACTGAAAACATGGCTCACTCTACCTTCAGTTTTGAGGTGCAGATTTTGGCAGAGTTCAGGATGCACAGTTGCTGCAGATTCTTTCTGGGTTGTTCAGAATTGCTGAAAAAAAAAATCTGAATGTGCAATATAAAGTGTAAAATATTGGTTTGGTTATTCTGCTGCATAAGTCAGGGTTAGGTGTCCTTTTGTGAGTAATTTCTAAATTCTCACATCATCAGCAGTAGTTCATTGCACTGATTTATGTAAACAAGGTTGGGACTTGCAGTAGGTGGCACCAGGCACCTGCACTGACAACAGCAGTTATGGCCTGTGGGAAAGCTGAATCCTTCAAACTTTTCTTCTTCCTCCAACAAAAAAAAATCTTAGAAGAATGTGTCCTTGACTGTGGCATGTGAATGCTGTTGCATTTTCTCATGCAACAGTGACTGGCAGAGACACAGCCCACTAGGACTGGTTTCCAGGGGTGTATGTTAAGGTATCCAACCTGAACTTGGAACCTGATGCTGCAGAGGGTCTAGCTGAGAAGCAAATTGTCTGAATGTCACAAGTCTTCTGGCAGAAATTTCTTTGGGCTTTTGGTTCGCACAATTTTTGCCAAATATATTACATGTTAGTATTACACATTTCATTACATTGTCATGGATGAACTATGATTAGTTTAATCTATTAAAATAATGAATAAATTGTGGCTAATAATATCTTTTCTTCATCTTATTATAGTCCATGAAAATAAAAACATCCATGACAAGCTCAGAATACATGTTCCTAAGTCACAGTTCCTGGACTGTTTCTAAATGTATTTTGGGGCTCAAATATAAAAATATGCATCAGCTTGAAATCTGACTAAATTTAGAAAGCATTTGCAGTGTTGAAACAGATCTCTTTGGTATCTTGGAAAAGAATATAAATGTTGAGCTAAGGGATAGTCTACAAATGCCTCTCAGAAATGTCAGTCATTTAATTGCTGAGTCACAGAATGGTTCAGGTTGGAAGGGACCGCATTGGGTCACATGGTCCAATCTCACTGCTCAGACAGGGTCATCTTAGAGCACATTGCACAGGATTGCATCCATATGGTTCTTGAATATCTCCAGTGAAGGATTTCTTCTTCCAAAGCAAAATAAATATAAGGGGGTCTTGCATGCTCAAACTGGACAGGCAAGAGAGGCAGACATTTAAAAAAGATATTTCTGACTGATCTGAAAAAATTAGGTGAAAACTTATTTTTAGACACAGTGATTACATATCTTTGTAGTGACTAAACGATTGGAAGCCGATGGGATATTGAGATGAATGGCACATCACACAACTGTGGGTAAACTCTCTAATGGCATGATTGTCTTAGCTTGACTGAAATCCGTGACTTCTTCAGCTGAAAATCTGTCCTCTAAAGCATATGAAAAAGAGGCAAGGAGACAATTCTGATTCACATCACAAGAGACCTGCAAAGGCCTGGGCACTGTGATGCCAAATATGGACTCTAATGCAATATTAGTAAGTGCTAGAATGAGGCAAGACTGCATATCTGCCTCTGTTCTCCCAGACAAGCATCAAGGAGATGGATAGGACAGTACATAGACAACAGTTTTGCAGGCTTGGCACAGAGCATGTCTGGACCGTTATATTTGGTATCAGCCCCAAAACACTTAAGAATATGAACTTCATCTGACTGCATTTGCGAAATCCTGCTAAAGCAGGATACTGGGGCTTTGCAGTCCTAAATGTCACTGCTGGTACCATTGCCAGGCCATCAAATCAATCAGAAGACCTTTCTACATAAAGGCTAGTCTATAGACTAAAAACAACCCTGTGCTTTCAGAGGTCTCCTGAAATGTTTCAGGCTCTGTGGTCAGGACTGGCACTGCTGCAAGGGCCCTGCAGCCACACAAAGTTGGCGCAGCAATTACCAAACATGGGAACAGCTCAGCTCAGCTTGCAAAGGTTTACCACCTTCAGAATCAGCCATGAGACAAAGTAGAACAGTACAATTCCTCTCTCTAGCCCTGTCCTTCCAATCGTGTTTGAAGCCATGATCCAACCAATCTACAAGATAATTATTGCTGCCACAATTAATCCAGCCACTCCTCTGCAGTGGAAATAAGACCCATCAGGAAAGAAGCATTAGTCTTGACTGAGTTAATCTTTGGGTATTTTGATCTTTAGTTCAGATCAGAGAGGAGTCTTGAGTTTCCAGGGATGCTTCTAGGTAAAACCAAATGAGATTCAAAATTCTGGGAGAGGATTTTCCTTACTGTTCAAGCAGAACTAGAACAGTTCTTTGAACTTTGCTGCCTTCTAGTAGCCATTTGAGGTGCTCATTTGTTAAGAAGGGAAGGGCAGCAAAATTACTTTGTTGTGTTTTGAAATTTCAGTGGTTTAGTTGATTTCAAACTATTCAGTAGGTTCCCTTACACTGCACCCATACCTGTATAAATGAACCTTACCGCTGGCTGTGCTTCAAAGGCAGGCAGCTTCAAAGATTTATCTTCTTCTTCATTTCATATCTAGAGGGTATAACTCTTAACAGAGAAACATGTGCTTGGTCTCTGCTGTAATTATTTTTATTTGCCATAAGGAACCTTCAATTCCTTCTTTTCTGAATGGTCCTTCAGCCTTTTAGTTTCATTAATGCTTCCCTCCAAAAGCAATTAGTGATGACAGTGTGTGCCCTAGTTCTTCTGATAATTTGTGTTCTCTGGCAAGCTGTTTATGAGGGAGACAAGATTGCCATCTGATTTATGATGACCTTATGATTTTTATTTTAAATAAGAAACCAGAAACTGAAACAACACAGTCAGCCATATAGCTGGTCCATCTGCTGGCATACAAACTGTTCTATAAGGTACATTTCTCATTATTTTAATCAAGTTTAGCTTTTAATATCTAAGAGTCTATTCTACAAATTAACAGACTTCTCTGGCCCAGATTTTGCCTAAATTTTAGCTACATTTTTTTTCTGGCTGTGTTAGCCAGTGATGAATATCTTTCCATTAAAGGTGGCTACTCTTCAGCCTTCTATTCAGAAGTGGTGCTGATTTTTAAAACAATGTGTTGTGTCCTGGCTAAAATGCAGTGCAGTACTGTTTTTCTTAGCACAAGTTCCCTTCTGTTAAGCAGTTGTTTCTTCATTTACTTGTGGGTGTTCCCTTGATCTGTACAGCTTCACTATTGTGTAACTTCTAGTGGTTGCAATCAGATGTAACATTGATCAGTACTGAAAAGCACCAAGATGGATAGATTTTTCAACAAGGGCTGCTCTTTATCTGCCCTGATGCCGGGCTACTTGATATCTGGTCAGCTTTCAGTCTTTCAGTCTAGATGTATTTATAATGTACTGTCCTGTAAGCATCTGACACTACTGCAGCTGAGCAGGGCAGGCATTGTGAAAGCTAATGATGAAACCTCATCTTTATTAACTATAAATCACACTTTTAGTAATTTATCTGCCCTTAGAAGCTATTACTGGCTATACTATACTAGCTAGAATTAATTTTCTGATAATGGGAATTTGGCCTGCTTCTCTGTCTGTCAGGTCCATTTCATATGCTGTACACACACAGCTTACCCACATCTGTATTTTTTGTCATTTGAGCTGTCTTTGTAGCTGCACAGCTAGCAGTGAAGTTCACAATTGCAAAGGTCCATTTGATATTCAAAGAAAGTACAATTCAGTAGCACTGAGAGCCTTCCTGTTGTGTGGCTCTGTGGCAATTCCCTGACTCCTGTTGCCATGGTCTGACTGGCATCTGTGCAATTCTAACTTTAAAAAAGGTGAAGGGGAGCTTTGTAAGTGTCTGACCCTGTCATGGTTTGAGCAGGCCCAAAATCCAATTCTGATTCCTAGCCCCCCACCCACATCTCAACCCCATGTGAGATGGGTTTTCCAGACCAAAAACACGAGACTCAATATGGGGGAAGGAATATATTACAAAGACTATACAAATAAATAAATACTATAATACACTGCATACAATCTTAACTCTATATCTATCTCTACCATGACAGTAATATTTACAATGGGCCAAATCTCTTCTCCCTCCAAATAAAAGTCCAGGAGAGAAGAAGAAGAAAAGACCCCTTCCAGTCTCTCAGCAGCAGGCTCTCTCTAGGCAGCAGGCTCTCTTCTTCTCTTCCAGGTAGCAGAAGCAGTTGCTGGCTCTCTGCCAGCACACACGAGGGGGTCTCCAAGCCCCTCGGCCCTCCGTCTTCAAACGGGGGTCTTTCCGTGGACTACGTAACCCCAGACAAGGTCGTTCCACCACGGTCATATCACGAAGCACGGGGGTCTTCGTGACAGTCTGGTATCTTCAGGGGAAATCAAGCCCCTTCACAGAGCTTCTGTGCTCTGCTTCAAAGATGGCTGCCAGCTTCTCTGAAGCTGCAGCAAGGGGGGGCCAAGGTCACCCCCCCCACACACACATTCCTTCGGCCGTCCTGGCTTATCTCTCAGGAGGCCATGAGCTTCCTAGCTCCTCTCAGCAGTGCATACTGCACTTTAGGACTCCTCTCAGTCCACCACCCCCTCCTCTTTCTCGGAGGGGTCTCTAGCGAGTTTGGGGGTTTTGGTTTATCCAGTTCTTACCCCGCGAAACTCTGTTCCTGCTGCTGGCTTGGTTCTCTTGTCCTGTTGCTGCTTTTCCTTCTCCTCAGACACCTCCGTGTCTGCCTTAGCTGCATACCGGCTTGTGTTGCTCCTTTTGGTCCTTATCAGTTGGCTCTTTGCCACTGCTCTTCGGACGCTGCTGTCTCCGCTGCTGCTCCGTCGCTGCTCCCAGCGTCTCCCACTTCTACTTACAGGGGAGAAAACTCCCCCAGTTCCTAGCCGCAGGCACTCAGCCCAGCTTCAACACCATTCCGAGTCCCTGCAGCCCCCCCAACCGGGGGCTGGGGGGGGGGCAAAGCCCCCTAAGGGGCCGGAGCCCCTTCTCCTCGTGGCCTCTACAACATGGCCACCTCTTCTTCTTAACAACAAGTACCACTGCTTCTCTTCCGGTCTCCAGAGATATGTTTATATTTTGCAGGAGCATTGATTGGGTCAAGCCCCAAGGGTCACCACCCCCTGGGGGTTACCACTTTTCTTAGTTTCAGGGGGAAAACCTGGCTCAAACCACTACAGACCCATATATCAGTCCGGACTCAATATTGCAGGGCTGGATAGGTAGATTATGATCTATGACTGATGTTTATATGCTTAATGTTATGTTTAGTTGATGGTGTTCAAAATGCTGAGCAGGAAATGGCTCCAACAAGATTGTTTCAGGGAGACTGAATAAATCATGCAGAAGGGTGAACAAAGAAAAAAATACAGTGAAACTGCACTCTTAGGGCTCAGGCACCCTCCTGTCTGACATTTTCCTCCTTCCTAGACTATTTGTAAGAAAGTGATTTATTGCTCACATTTCCCCTGCTGTTGTTCTCGCCTTCTGCAGTGGCATTGGAATGAACACTAACACTTTTCCTAGTTTCCAACTTCATTAACTGCCTGAAAAACTGGACTATAATCTACTAATTCTTGGCTTTTTCACTTGGTAATAAGTCTCTTCTGATCATTTTTAGCTATAGCAAAAGCAGAAATCACATGTTATTAAGATTTTGGGGTTAAGCAAACTTCTTTGCAGGGTGGGGTTTTTCCGGCTTTGGTTAGTAGAGCAGGATGACATTTAGCCTTAGTCACTCTGGTTTAACCATTACAGTCTCCAAGACAGGGCTCTCTCCAGCACTGGGTTACTGATGCAATCCTGATCCTTGGATGCTCATTTCCCCAGAGTGATCTTTGTAATACTGTAGTTCAAGTAAGGCACAGTTTTATATGTCTGGAAATGTAACAGCATGTCAAGGTTAAGTCACTGAATGTGCCAGACAAGCATATTTTACGTATGCAGATGAAATTCTGAAACTCCGCTCATGTTGCTCAGCCACAGCTGTAGCTTTGTTTATTATGGAATGCTTGTAAATGGATTTGCTGTGGGAGACAACAAGCTGCTTGCAGTTACTGCCTTGCTCTGTGAAGTTTACAAAAACTATCGGACCCAAAACCAAGTGTATAAACCACATTTTATTTGAATTCCTGAGTTAAATAAATGGTCAGGAGACCCCATAGAGACTGAAGAAGTAAGTAAATAAATTGATCACATTTACTAGCCCAGTCCTACCCGTAGAAATCAAACTTTTTTTTTAAAAAAAGCCCTTCAGTAGTCTGTATTTCTTGCTTGTTTGTAATTCGATGTAATAAAGAGGTTCTGATCTCCTAATAACTGTTTTTTTCCAAAGTTAAGTTCTTTCAATGTTACTGACATTATAGGGCTCGAATTTTCACAGCATGTAAGTCCAGAACTTAGCCTGGTCTGTGGGATTCAAATGAGAAGCAGCCTGTGTTTCAGAGGGCTTGTAAGTTCCCACCAAGCAAAATGCTTCCAGAAGTCCCTTTTAGCTAGATTCATGAATATGAGTCTGAGTCCCAGCGTCAGGTTGCCAAATTCAATCCCCCTAGGACGCCGTTGTATTGCCAAAATAAGAAACTGTGTTTCATACCACATTTTCAAAGCCAAGAACCCAGTGCCCCCTACTGACAAAATATTCTCACCGGCTGGCAAGAATCCCGTTCTAAGGCCTTTGGACCACTGCTCTTTTGTTTCATTTCTGTCCTTTGTCTTCTTACAGTCCCTTTTAAAAACCTCTTGCTACATATTCAAAATAGATACTGTTTTTATACTTAACAGAAGACATGAGCCTTTCTTTATTCGCTCCATGAAATCTAATTGTGATTCATATCTCTCTGTGTTGAAAGTCTTTTCATCACTGAGATAGTCCTTGCAAGACAAGACAGTAAGAAGGACTGTAGCACAGAAAAAAAAAAAAAGCTACTGGCTTGACATTAAAGAGTTGAAGATTAAATAAATGCCAGTAATGGCTTTTAAAAAGCTTCTCTGTCTTCAACAGGACCTCAGAATGGCTGTGGTGGTTACTTGACAACTTCAGCTTATACCTTTGGCCCCCCAGTCTCCAATGTGACCAGAAGATATGAGAAAAATCTGGACTGTGTGTGGACCGTAAGTGCACCTGTAAACAAACGGATCAACCTCACCTTCACTTCATTCGCGCTTGAAGCACGGACTGCTCAGATTTGCCGATATGATTATGTCAAAGTAAGACATCTGCGTATTTTAACAAGAAAATATCAGTGGGATACAATCCATTATCTTCTCCACGAAGCTAACTTAATTAATAGAAAATGGTCTTAAGAAGAAATTAAATTGCTTAACATAATTATTTTTTTTTCATTGGGTTGGATTACTACTCCAGATGTCATTCTGCCTTTTTGGAAACCAATAAGAGTTTTAACATTGTTATGGGGACATGCTTCTGGTCTTAGGCTGCCCATATAAATCGGTATTTATTTCACAGAAAACAAAACTCAAATACTTTTAAAGTAAACTTGCAGATTCATTATCATACGCTTGAAAGATCTTGAATTCATAAAATTTTGGATACACAAGTCTTGATGCTCACTGCTCACCCATGGAAGCTATTTTCTTGGAGATGATCATACAAAACATCAGATAGCAGAATGCTGCTAAACAATTTCCACCAAGGAGTGTTACAGATCCTGTTGAACATTAGACATTCTCAATGAGACTAGGAATTCATTCTACATTTTCATGAATAAAATCAACCTTCCCACTGAAAAGCACTTTGAGTTCACATATAATAAAGAAATCAGAATGCCAAATTAAAATATAATAGTTCTTTGATAGATTTGCTGAGACAGAACCAGAACGTTCCATAATGAGATTTACTGTCCAACAGAATTAGTTAATATGGCAGTGAATAATTATGGTCATCAAGAACATCCTGTTAAAGCACAAGAGCACGTACTGCGCTTTCAAGTAAAAGAAAAAGGAGGGGTCATACAATTTTATTTCTCTTAATTCGTTTGTTGTGCCTAAACTATTAGTGGCTTATATACTCTTCTTCTTTCAGCTTTACGATGGAGATAATGAAAATGACAATTTAGTTGGCACATTCTGTGGATCTACAGTGCCAGCTCCTTTTCTTTCTACCCGTAATTCCTTGACTGTGAAATTTGTCACAGACAATTCTGTGGAAAGGGAGGGTTTCAATGCTACCTACGTCACAGTGGATCGTACGTATACATATATATGTATGCATATATATTGTTGTGATTCTTTTGTGGATATTTATATTTAAATAGTAATTCATCAAAATTTGTTATAGATATAAGGCTCAGGAAAGGGCAAAAATAGATCACAGCACAGCATCTGTAAGCAGCTCTGCTAGACCCCAGTGCAATTCTCCTTGGACTTGACTGATTGTGAGGTGACTGTCAGTCTGGAGTGCCAAACAGGAATGCTCACGGATTTTTAACAAATAGGCACGAAACATTTATTTGAGTTTTATAACATACATTGACAACATTAGCATGTGTTTTACTTTCTTTCTCCTTCTAGAGACTCAGATGTAAATACAAAAGTATATCGACCAGTGTAGTTTTCCTCACAAAATATTTTTTCCCAGTTTAAAAGGTTTTCACTCTATGATGCATTTGTTACTGCTCTGCGCAGGCCTGTGTGGAGGAATATATAATGCAACTTCTACATCCCTGACTGCAACATCTCCTAACTTTCCGAATGAGTATCCACCATTTACTCTCTGTACTTGGGTCATTGATGCCCCTCCGCAACAGCAAGTCAGGGTAGAGGTAGAGGCCTTCCACCTCCATTCCAGCCAGGACTGCTCTCAGAACTACCTAGAGCTCCGGGACTCACCAACAGTAAGAAATTTACAGGTGATACCATTCCACATTCACATTCAGCTTACTTCCCTCTTTGGAAAGAGAGGAAGGAGAAACCCAGCATTTGGTAATAGATTGATTGATGATACTGCGTGAGAAGCACATACGAAGTGTTACACACTGTGCCCCAGTTAAGGTGGGTTAACTGGTACACAGACCTCATGGAAGCACACTGTGCACAGATTGAATTAGACCTGGGTGTTACGCAGTTTTTCCCAGTTGCACCAAGTAACAGTTCTGCCAAACTTAACACCCAGAAAATACTGCCCAACAGTGAGTTTCCATAAACTAATTTTACTTCCTTCCATGCAAGACCCATAGTAAAAATGAATACTCATGCTAAGAAGAGCGTTTGTGAAAAACACCACAAAAAAACCCCCCAACTGTTTATGTCCCTTATATTACATTATTCTAAACCTCCTTTCATTATTTCTCATTTTAGCATGACAATACCTGTTACATTTGATATGTTTCTCATAATTATTCAACATAAAATGTTGAAACATTATTTAGTGATTTCCATGAGAACTTTGAAATACAATTGCATAATTGGTATAGAAGGTGTTGAGAGATTTATTTACCTCAAGTTCAGGAAGTAGAAAACTGAATTATATAATTAAGTAACTTGTGACATGTATTCAATTCCAGCATGGCCAAGGGTCAGTCCATAGATTCTGTGGCACTGAAACTTTTCCAATCCCCAAATTTTATTCTTATGATCGCACTGCCATCGTGACGTTCAAGTCAGATGAATATATGATTAATAACGGAGTCAGATTTTCCTATCAAGCTACAGGTAAGCTTGAAGAAATGTCTAAAAAAATCTATCTATTATTCCCTCTGTTTATGCCATACAGTGAAAAGCAGTACAGAGATCTGAAATCCTTACATGTTTCTGGTTTTCTGTCTCAAGGTTGCAGCAGAGAGTATAATCAGTCATTTGGTTACCTGAAGAGCCCTGGCTGGCCTGGTCGTCACCCCAATAATATGGATTGTTCTATCATTCTACGAGCTCCCCCAAATCACACGATATCTCTCTTTTTCCATGCTTTCAGTTTGGAAGACAGTATCCACTGTTCACGTGATTTCCTAGAGGTATCAAGCCAAGTATACGTATTTTGTGGGCCTGTGTCAAAATGTGCTGAATTCAAAGGATATTAATAAGCTCTGATCAAGTCTGAGCTGAACTGACATAAGGGACTACTTTATTGCTACAGTTTTATGGTGAAAGGTACTCAGGTGTTATATTAAAAGGTTAAACAATACCCACTATAGTAAGTCCAAAACCAATGAATAAGTAGTTTCATTATTAGCTAACTCATCTTTACCTAACACTTGTTGAGGTTACCCAGTTAACAGAGCAATCTGGATTAGTTTGCATTTGATATCAACCTTCGTGCATGAACAGAAAGCCATAAACATTAGTGCTTTTTTCCAGCAGTAGATTCCATCTGCTTGATATTTTTTTTCTTAAAAAAGCATTTTTAATTTTCTTTAAAAAAAAAAAAAGAGCTCTAGTGACAAGTGTAGGATACTTGCAAAGGTACTTTGTGTCAATAAAATGCATATCCTTCTCCTACGCAATCCTCACTCCTTCACTGGTCAGATGAGAAAAATCAGATATTTGTGGCAGAATCATTATTTAGTTCTCTTTTCATATCCTCTTTAGTGTCTCAAGAAATGGATCTGAGGATCAGCATTACTGGAGCTCAGAAAAAAATCAAATTAAATCTGAGCTGTGTAATATGATCTGTGTCTTAATGTGACCAGGGAAAAGAGGGTAAAGAATTAATCTTTTTATCTGGAATATTAACATTTCTTATGAAAAATAAAACATGGGTTTGCAAAAGCACATCTTAGCTACTATTTAAGTAATTTTCTTCAGTCAGGAGATGTACCTTACCATAAAATTTAGCTGCTTGTTTCTGATGATACTTATTCTGTGCAATTACTTAAAAAACTCAGACAGACTGGTTAATGATCTTTTTTTCCTTTTATACAAGAATATATAATAGTAAAAATAACAGTATTAAACTAAGTAGTGACTTGAATGCATACCATAATTGTCATTTTATGTTATGCTTGTATCACTGAATAATTGTACTGGTGTGTAACTGGCATAGCAATTTAATGTTGACAATGTTTTTTGTGTCCCTTGAAGGTCAGAAATGGGAGTGATGTGCAATCACCACTACTTGGCAGGTTCTGTGGAAATACTGTGCCCAGTCCCATCTTCCCCCAAAACCACGTTGTCTACCTTCGTTTCAAGAGTGATTTTTCAGGGGCTCATGATGGATATGAAATTATTTGGACTTCGTCGTCAAGTGGTAAGGCTGTAATTACAAAGTAATTCTACATAGAAGGAAAATGCAGCAATATGGAATTCTGCTATTTTTGGACTCTGCCTCATCAACATTTCAGACCTTCCCTAGAGGACACAGTCCACCCTATTCAGTCACTGGAGAGAGGTAGTTGCTCCTGAAGACCAGGGGGGTGAGATTCATTCTGTGAGATGGAGGAAATTCCCTCTCTCTAATGCTGACTTTAGCAGCCTCAGAGGATGTAGTCCACTTAAGATGAAGATCAACTTCTTTCACTGATAGGTCAGAAAATATCAGGAACATCTACCTTGGAATCCACAGAGTGGCAGCGGTGGTGGTGACTCAGCCTGCCTCGTTAATAGTCCAGTTGTGATATGCCCTAGGATCTAGGCACTGCTCAGCCTAAAGAGGACTGAAATTTGCCCCAAGACAATAAACTAACTATAATGTGTAATGACTATACCACAGACACACTCAAAAATGTCATGAAATGGCAGTGAACAGCTGGGTAATAGTTTGTTCATGACACTGAGTTACTGGAGGTAGGAGAGCTCATGACCAGATGAAAAGCACTGCAGAATAACCACAAAGTACTGAGTGGCCTAGTGATGAAAAGGCAGATAAAGCTCAGTGTAGGAAAGTGTCAATGAAGAATGTGGTCAAAAAAAGACAACCCTAACTTTACATACAAAAATATTGGCACTGAGTTGACTTTTAGTACTCAACAGCAAGATCTTAGGGGTAAAATAGTTTCATGAAAAGAAAAGCTCACTGCTCACTAAGGGTCAAGTAGGCTGGCACAATGATAGGAATTGTTGCGAAAGGAAGAGAGAAGAAATAGACAGCCACTGTATAAATCCATAGCTCACACACAAACTGAATGATGTCCACAGTTCTGGTCTTCTCCTCTTATAAAAATTAGGATTAACAAAAGGCTCAACATAAAAAATAGCTTCTGTATGAAGGATGCTGAGACTTGTTAATCTAGTTAAGAAACTGCTGAGGTCTATAAAATTGAGTGATATTGGATGATAACTAGTGATCAACAGTTCATTGACTTTTCCCATAGAAGAACTAGAAGCCATCAGATACAGCCAGGAGTTAGCAGGTTCAAAACAAACTAAACAAACTAGTTCTTGACATAGTATGCAGTTAAGCTGTGGGGCTCCTTCCCATAGCATGCTACAAATTTACATCAATTCAAAAACTACCCACACAAATTCATGGAAGACATTTGATAAACACTGAATAGAAAGATTCCACCTCTGAGAGCTGTGAGCTGAAAATTCTTGGAGACTGTGAAAGTAATCTGAGGCATGACCTGCACATTCTTACTCTATAAACTTGCATTTTTCCCAGGTCATTTGCTTCTGCCCACTGTTGAAGATGGAATTTTTGTATAAATGGCCTTTAGTTTACTGAATACGACTATTTGCTCTGAGTTGTTCTCTATATTTTTCTATCAGATGAGGATTCACTACTTTTCATGAAGAACAGTCAAAGAGAATTCAGCTCTAGTTGAGTAGCTGGGAACTGAACTGACCAAGGCACTTTAGTTTTTAATATTCAGTGATGCCCATTGCGTATTTTTCTCAGGCTGCTGAAGCTAGACCCTCAGTTTTGTCTCTTATTGGAATAGTGCTGTTATCCTCATCAGTTGTTACAGCTCACAGTGTCTCTGTTTTTCAGTGCTACTAGCAATACTGTACTAATGTACTAAATTATGTATTATTTTCTGAAATTAAGCCTTCTAGGCCAGTTAACAATGTCTGCTTCCAGGATGTGGAGGAACATTATACGGCACCACTGGCTCATTTGCCAGTCCCAGCTACCCAGCAACTTACCCCAACAACACTGACTGTGAGTGGGCCCTTGCTGTGCCCCAGGGACGAATTGTCACAGTGAACTTTGATTTCATCAGCATCGATGACCCAGGGGATTGCAGCAGCAACTACCTGATCCTCTACAACGGGCCGGATGCCAGCTACCCCCCTGCCGGGCCATACTGTGGGATGGTATGTATTGCCTTCTGTCTGTGACCCTGTAAGGGGTTAAAATGATTATTTACTGTTCGATATACAAGACTGTTTCCCTAATTCTGGCATGAATTCCACATGAGTGGAAGTGAAGGCGCAAAGCATGTGAAGCACCTTAGAAGCCTTCCAATTCAGACCGTGCAGTGACATCTAGTGGGAGACATCAAGCTAGTTTGCTCCATATTTAGTTGTATTTGTGATTTAAATCGTTGCAATACCCCGAGGGAGAAATGCAGCAGCAGTATCTACCACAGACCTGAGGCCTCTTTCAATCTATGATCCAATATGTGCCTCAGTTTTAACACTCTCAGTGGCTCTTCCAAACGATCTTCACTTTCTCTAATGCTTTTCATTTTTCTCATCTTGAATTTTAGGACACAAACATCGCTCCATTTACTGCTACATCTCATCAAGTCTATATAAAATTTCATGCTGAATATGTGACTTTACCATCAGGATTCCAGTTAAGCTGGACAAGCTAGAACACTGTTTATGAGAAATATATTAACATTCCTTGCTATACTGAAGAGACTTTAGATTATAAAGGAGGTTTGAAATCCAGTGATGACAACTGCAGCTGAAGTAAGGCCTTTTAAAAGTTACTGTAAGTGTTACTGTTATGAATTTAGGATTCTGTCAAAAAAAAAAGAAAAAAGTGATCTCCTGTTGTACTGACAATAAACTATTATCTACCCAGTTGAGAAAAGGAGTTTTGGCAATATATTTTTTATATTCTTCTACATAATTTCAAAGTTTTACAATTAATGCTATAAAAAGTGAATTAGCTGGGATAAAACTTTAACATGAAATTCATAAGAGGACCAAAGATATGAAGTTGCCTTTATGTTGCTCTGAAGTTATGTGGTTTTGTTCCAAGCGCCCCTGAAAATGTCAGCTCAAGTTTTATTCAAATTGGATAAGATGAGAAATTGCAAAAAATGCCCCTGTCCTACAGTCTCTTACACAGATAATTGTGCTGAGGAACTTTCAGTAATATGTGCATTGGATATAAGAACCCGGCTGAATCAGTACTTGAGCATTTACTGAAGTTTAACACAGCAAGGATGTGATGTGGTTCTGAATCTTAACCACATGAAGAAGTAATGTCAGGATCAGAGCCCTATGTTCAATATATACAAATGTCTGTAATTATACTTATTGAGTTATATTTTCAGGCTTCTAAATCTATTTTACAACTGAACATGAAAAACTTCTGAGTCTTTACCAACTATGTCACCTTTTTAGTCAACTTTTAGGCAACTTCCTAGACATTTATGAAACAGATAAAACTTCAAAATAGGGCAGACATAGAAATATCAATTAATCTTTGACTACAATTAAATTTTCTGTTCCCTGGGCTAACACACACCAAACATAGAAGACGTTGTTGACAGGGCATACAGGGTATACTGTTTCCCACCATGAAACATTTTTTGTCTCAACCCAGAACGAATGACCAATTCATTTCCTGAATGTCAACTGTGATGGACAGGCAAGAGAAAGTTGCACCACAGCAAAGGAACATGGGCCTTATCAGAACTCTCACTTCACAACTATTACAAAGAGTCATTCACAGTGAAAGCAATTCCTTAATGTGACTATAGCAAAAATTAATTATGAAATGACAATAAAGTATAAATGGCAGTTTTAACAAAAGCTAGGAACTCTTTGAAGATTTCACAGTGAAGGCCAAAAAGCCACCATTCCACAAACACATAAAACTTTATAGCAGCTGAGCAGCCATTCTGGTTAAAATAAAATGTAGAAAAAACAAAGCAGGCAAAAAGGACAAGATACAAAATACAACTCAAAATCCTCTGATGATAAGTTAGAAAGAGAGAAACCTGTTAACTCCCACTGGCCAACAGAATGAGATGTAAGCCAGCATTTTAAAACTGTACAAGGACTAAGAAAAACTGAGCCTGTGTCCAATTGATACTCCTGCTAACATGCCTAAATATAAAATGGAAAAAGGAGAAATACCTGGTGTGGGATCAAACTGGGAGACATCTGTCCTGCTGAGCTGCTAGCAAAACAGAAAATTCCTCTAATAAGGGAAGACATAAAAGACCCTAATGTCAAATAAAACATTTTCAGTTTAGTAGTCCAGAAAACTTTTGCTCTGAGTCCACTTCCAAACATTAAACCTTGGCCTTGTCAGGAGTGTGACAGAGCATAAACTGACAAACAGAAACCTGTACATGGTTTTAATGAATGAAGTTCATTAGTGGATTTTTGAGACTGGTATCAGTCACTTGTGATACAGTTTAAAGACAAAGTTTCCCAAGGACACCCCAGTCCCTGTGCTTGCTGCACTGGGGCTGGCCTCCTGCTGGCTTAGGGACTGGTATGCAGACATGATCTGGTGGCCTGTGATGTGCATGAGGCCATTCTGGTAACACAACCTTTGGCCTTAAGCTCTAGAGGGGAACTCTAGCTAAACTGGTGACTTTGCTGAAATCTGTACTTCAAAAAGGCTGATCTCGCTAAGAAAAAAAAAGGTTTCACTTCAAAGCAGATTAAATGCTATTGGACATCTTTGGATATGATAAATACTTGCTCTTGGCAAGAACTTTGGTCACAATATCAAATTTTATAGAATCATTGAACTTCTGCAGAAGAAAAGACTGAAGAGCACTAGTAATGGGAGGAAGAGAAATTTTTAAGTTTTTTTTTAGTCTAACAATAAGTAATGATTGGTGCATCTTTAAATGTTAGAAATATTCAATACTCATGCATAATTTTATTTACAAATTAGTAAAATGCATGAGGTTATTTAGAGGGAAAAAAAAAAAAAAGAAAGTCCAGCAGGGAATTTGTGCTCATGAAGACTGTTGAATGAAGCTCCTGGTACAAGGTTCAATTGATCTAGCCCAACTGATTCTCGCCAAAAATAGTCAAAGTCTAAAATTAGAGTAAATTATCAAACCCATTCTTTTAAAAAAAACAGGAACAAAGTAACCCACTGCTGTCCTCTAACATTTTATATGAGGAACCACAAGAGAAGTACCAACTGCAGAAGTATTAAAGTGGAGGTCCTTAGAGGAGAGAGCTAGTGCTAAGCCATGTTTCTATCTTGGAAGGTAAGGAGTAATTTAAAACGCTTTAAAATGAATGCACAGAAAATGCAAACAGGAAGAACTAAGCAGATAATCTAAAAAGAATT
The DNA here is from genome assembly GCF_003984885.1 of Neopelma chrysocephalum. Lineage (NCBI taxonomy): Eukaryota > Metazoa > Chordata > Aves > Passeriformes > Pipridae > Neopelma > Neopelma chrysocephalum. The sequence goes on from NW_020897765.1 coordinate 4,444,091, forward strand.
ATTCCATGAAACTCCTATGTGCTTTTTGCAGTGTACAATTCAAAAGACAAAATCTGTGTTTAATAAGATTTATAGCTTCATCTCACAATGCTGCCATGAATATCTTTGCTTTTAAGTCTGTGCACATTGCTATTTTATAGAAAATGTCATTGTTGTGAATGCCGCATGTCCATACTGTAATAGCTGCACAAATACAACCTCTCCCTGTCAATGACAAAGCACAGATAATGAAGTGCATATTTTCACTTCCTAGAGCCTGCGTGTTTTCATTTTACACATAAATCATCTTCTGCATGTTAGTATAGATATTTATTCTTATATAAAGGTAATGTTATGAGGCAGTTACATATGAACGGTAAGCCCTCTGAAGACCAAGATTTGAAGAATAAGAACTAAAAGGTCCATAGCAGTGTTTTTAATTGCTCTTCTCATGTGACAGGATTAGTCTTTATAAACAATAAATAACAAATAATACCACAATGAGATATTGTTAGGACTATAGTTACTTGAAATAAAGGACACAGAAGATATTCAGCTAAAATGCTAGAAATCATGGTGCTGGTCAATTTAAAACATTAGCTAATTTTAGTTAAATTTTCAAAGCAATTTTGACTGAAAAACAGTTTTCAATTGGTTCATAAAGCAAAGGAGGAGGTGTCTAAGTTTCCCATAACAACTCAGGATAAGTGTCCTAGGCATCAGAATTAACATATTTAGCATAATTATTTTTTGTCAACTGCTGAACTAAAACTACAGAATTATTCTGCAATCCTAATTTAAATGAAATGCAACAAAAATTCATAGGATTGACTACTGTTCATAATACAGAACCACTGCAACAATACAGGGTTACTAACAAGTAAATGTTTAAAATGTTTATTAAATGATAATTAAAATAGAGGCCAAATTTTGCTTTTATAAGAAAAAGATCAGCAAAATAAATATTGCATGCCACTTATCACACTTAGTGTAATGGTGATGAATACATTTGTAGTAGCAGTGCCCAAATGTACACAAGTGGTTTTGCAGGGCCATGTTGCTGTTGTATCGCTTTGAGCACATGCTAACCCTGCATTTAATGTTGTCCATTATCATAGCTTTTCTTGGAGGGGAAAAAAGATAAAAATAGAATAATAATGCAAAACCTCGATTCCTTGGTTGGAAGAACCTAGGACAGCGAGAGCAAGGGCAGGGGCAGAGCCACTGATCCCCTTGCTGCTTCCCAGCACAGTGAGAGGAAGCAGTGGGAGGCACATCCAGCACTCGCTGCCTGATCAGAGCAGGCTGGGAGCACTGTTGCAGGGGCAACTTTTCCCTCCTCTGACCACTACAGGCCAGCTGCAGCTCTGTCATACAGTCCTGGCCGTATATCTACCTCATAGTCACCTACTTTAGCCTGCTGTCCTAAGGACAGAAGGCATATACCAGCCTCTGCAAAGAATCTAGGCATCTGCTCATCTCACATTTAAGCCAAGTGACAGATTTAGAACAAATCTGACAGATATCAAAGATATTTTGTAGTTGTTTCATAAGCAAAAAATCAGTAGCTTGATGGCCTAAATTGGAAAAGCCTGTACTGTGAGCTCAAGCACTGTACATGTGGGGAGGGCTCCACTGGCTGGTCCCCAGGCACAGGCTGACCAGCCTCTAGCAGGGCGTATACAGCAGGAGCTAAGGATATTTGGGGCAAAAGGGGTTACAGAAGAACTTGATGGACTGGGAAGAGGTGGTGGGGGATAAGAGAGGGGCCACTGGGTTACTGCAGTGGCATAGGCCCCCTGCAGGAAATGACTCTTCACGAGTTTGACTGCTGAAGGGAAAATGTGCATAATTTTTCACGGCCAAGAAATGACCTCACCCTTGGACAGTGTGGCTTGTGTACCTTCTTTCCCACTCCTTCTCAGACAACTGGTATCTAGTGCTCCACGAGATGCTGAGAAACTTTAAAAGCAAAGCTCGACAGCAACTCCTCTGCCAAATCCAGCACGGACCTGACTGGGGTATGGATTTGTGCACTTAGACAAAAGGTTTGCTCAAGCAGGAACCAAAGGAGGTTGCATAGAAGGTATGAGTGATAGATGAACTTGTTACATAACAACAGGATAATGAAATTAGGTGGATGGTTAAAAAACCCCACAATCCTGACAAAAGGGAGTACTGAAAATATGTTTATTAAGTGAGGAGTAATTAAATACTTCTATGGTAGGGGATGAATGTGGATATCTAGGCAATGTACAATGTTCTGATCACTGCATAAATGGGGCAGAGAGAAGCCAGGTGAGCTTTGCATTAGCCACAAAGACACTGTTTTGCGAGTATCTTGTTACAGTCACATGTGCAGTTTGTTGGAATAAGGAAGTTAGGACCATATTTATAGACAATAAATCTGCCTGAGCCTTTGCTACTAAATGAAGCCTGCAATCATTCTCCCTGAAATAAGAACTGCAGACGTGTTAGCACCTACATCTTTGGGACAACTGACTAGTGACAATCAGGGCATTTTCTAGATAGAAAAGGGATCCAGATTCATGTTCCTGTAGACAAAAAAGAGCTGTATATCGTCTTGTGCATGTGAGTGACAGTGTGTTCTGTGCTGAGAAATCCAGATAAAAGGAAGGTCTTCCACTTGTATCTTGTAAAAAAGACCTGAAAGCAGCCTGTAACTTCAGGAAAGGCTCAAGGTAGTAAACACCATCTGGGGATAAACATGCTACAGTTCTGCAGCCCATAACTAAATCCTTACATTCCTAAAAAAGGTAAAGTTGAAGTTGTGCCTCCAGAAAGTTTGTTATTTGCTGGCTTAGGCGCATTTCTGCTCATCATCTTTCAGCTAGCTTATTTTAGGCTAACACTATGGAGCATATATGCAAAATTCAAAGCTTTGGTTCTCAACAGGTAGCCTAGCCTTAGGTAATTTTACAGATTTTGCCATTAATCGCTCGGAGCTTCCATGTTTGTGGAACAACAGGAAGTAGGAGCTTCTTAACTCCTATCAAAGATGTTAGAGCATAAATACATTCTGGGCAGTAAGGCTGTGACTCCAACATCATGGTGTGACAAGATCAACTAAAAGTGCACAGAACCTCGGTCCAGCCTTGTCACTAGCTTTGCACTGAGTAGACAATCCACGAAGGCACCTTAAGAAATGGAAACCGGTGATTCAATGTTCCCTTTGGTTTGTCTGTTTGGGGTTTTTTATAATGTCTTTTCCCTCAGAAAGCCTTTGCCAACCTCACCGGGCTCTAAATTCCCCTTGTCCCGACCGCTCCCTCAGGGCCGGGGCGCGCCCCCGCTTTCCGGGCCGGGAGCTGCGCTGCGCCTGCGCGCGCGGGCGGAGCGGGAGGCGGCGGGCGGGGCCCGGCGGGGCGGGGCGGGCGCGTGCAGACCAGGGATCCGCCGGGATCCGCCCGCCGTTCCCCCTGCGATCCCGCTGTGTCCTGCCTGGTGTCCCGCCGTATCCCCTCGCGTCCCGCCGCACCACCGCAGTGAGTCCCCTCGGGGGAAGTGGCGGGCCTGTCCCTCCGCGCGGGGGTGGGAGGGCGGCCGGCATCCCGGTCAGTGCTCCGCTGGGCTGGGCTGGGCTGGCCCGCGGGGCGGGCGCGGCGGGACAGGACAGGACAGGACAGGACAGGACGGGACGGGGCCCGCCGGCGGCGCGGGACGGGCGGGCTCGCTGCCCTCGGACCCCTCGGGGCCAGGGCCGTCCCGGCGCTGTCCCGGTGGGAGCCCCGGCCGGCTCACGGCTCACGGTGTCCGTTTCTGCCCCTCCCAGACCATGTCCAAGTCGCTGAAGAAGATCGTGGAGGAGAGCAGGGAGAAGAACCAGCCCGAGGTGGACATGTGCGACCGGGGCATCTCCAGCATGCTGGACGTGCCCGGCCTCTGTAGGTACCGGCGGGCGGGCACAGCGCGGAAACTTCCTTATTTGTCCCGGGCGAGCCGGGGCCGCCGCCCGGGGCCGGGGCCGGGGGGAGACCGGGCCGCCCCGCCCCGCTCCGGCCGCTGCCCCGGCCCCGCTGCCCCGGCGGGGTTGCCCGAGCCTCCTCCGTGCAGGGGTGACCTGACGCTTTGGGCACCGGGGGCTTGGGGAGAGATCCATGGGCAGGGGGACACGCCCCGCTTTAGGCTCCCGTCAGCCCCGCGGGGAGCCGTGTGTGTCCAGGGGAGCCCTGCACCGGAGGGACCGGCGTGGGGAGCCGGGGCTCCCTCCCGGGACCTGCAGCGCTCAGCGTTCCCTGTCGCACTGCTGGCATTCTGGCACTTGAGTGATGGGAAGACTTTGCCTCCTCTCTGCCTTGCTACCGAAACAAAAACACCAGCCAAGGAGCATCTCCACAGTTTTTAGGAAGGGATAGGGTGAAATCACCCTGGGACTACGCATGGCTGGTCTCTGAAGGAGAGGACAGTAGCACCGTATTACAAATACAGCAGCATGATACTTCAGATATTAAATGATTGCACATGCTTCCTGAACCGTGACAGGATGTTGCTGCTGGTATGTTGCATTTGCTGTGGTTAATTTACATCAAATGGAAGATACCAATAACAGCATGCTGTCACAGTTCTGGAGAACACATGAATGAAGAGTCAGGTGCCTTTCCCTTGCTTTTGCTTTTTCTAAAAATGCACATGATGTTATGGCACAGCCAGTATGCAGGGAGGTAAAGTCGTGAGTGGTTGTAGTGTGCCACAGTCTGAAATTTTCCTGAATGCATGAAGTTGTGAGACAAAAAAGCAAAATCTCAACCAACCCAGGAACTTAAAATTGTAACTGTATCCTGGTTTACCTCTTTAACAAGTTGATAGCAGCCAGGAGCAAATGTACATAACTCTTCTTATAAGATGGACATGAGTATAGCTCGCTTATGCCATTACCTGCAGGGTCAGGAGCACACCAAGGTACCTGCAGTCACATCAGTAAAGGATGAAGTCTTAAGTCGAATTTAACAGAACTAGGTTCTGTACTGAAGTCTTCATCTGGTACTAATTCTTTTCCTGCGTCTGGGTTGTGTGTGGGATTTTGGGAAGATGATGATGTAAAGACTGTACATGTGAACTCACATTAAATAGAAAGCTTCACTGTATTTCTATTGGACGGGCAGTTATTTGAGGCAAAGTAGTGTTTAGCTCACATTAACTACAGATCAGTTTTCAGAACTATATTTATACCTGTCAGGTAGCGATAGACATTGAGTGTGTGAGGCAGCAACAGAGTACTTGTAACAGTTGGTTTTGTTAAATAGGCTTGGTGCCTGTTATTAACACTAAACACATAATTAATTAACCAGCTTTGATCTTTAGGTGGGGAAAAAAGATAATGTTGAAGCATGTTGGTAACGCTAAGAAGAAAAAAAGTTTTTCTTGTGCAAAGACTGTTTTGGGTTTGTTTTTCAGGCAGAACCAGGGACCACAAGGTGGGACACTGTGGTCCACAGATGGTCCCTGATACCAGGCTGCTAATTAAGCATCTGAGGTGTCTTTGACAGGGAGCTCCCTTCATGAAGTGTAGACTTGTGGTACCCTGGTTAGGCTGCACTGCATCAGAGAAGTCTGTGGGCAGATACTCCTGGTGTGCACTGAGTGACTTGATCTAGCATGGGAATTTGGGGCCTTCTCCAATTTGAGATGAAAGTTAGGAAAGGAGGAAATGATGACTGATTTCTATTAAGTTAATTTATTATTCAGTTACTTTACTCCCTGACAGAGAAAGCATAAGTTGAGGGGTTTGTTTTGGTTTGTTTTTTTAGTGTTTGTGGTTTGGTTTTGGTTTTTTGTTTGTTTTTTTATTGTCAAGATATTTGCTTTCTGGATGAGGAATACCTTCTGCCAGATATGCCTTTAAAAAAGTAATGAATAGGTATTACCTCTGAATTTTTGGTAATGGTTTGAGAAAATGTTAAATGTGTTGTTTTCAAACTCTGTCATCTGACTCTGAATGGGTGGTCTTTTCTAGTATAGATTGGGTATTTTGGTTGTCTCTGGCTCTCGGAAGTGGCAGGGAAGCTAAATGAGTCTGACCTGGTACCTTCCTTTCTTGTGTGTTGGGTATCTTTCCAGGGCAGTGTTAAAGCTTGCCTTTTCAGCAACATTTTTAATTTTTTTTTTCACAAAATAAAGATCTCTGTTAAAAGCAACCATCACTATTCATGCCCAGCAACTGTTCTTTCACAGCATTTTGTCTTTTAGAAGGGCCACTAGTAGATGTTCAGAGGTAAGCGTAAGTTTAGACTATGATTGGAGGGAACATTTTTAGCTATTTGAGGTTTAAAGACTTGGTAGCTTGGAGGATATGCCTAAGTTACTGTGTTCAGTAACTCCTGATGAAGATTTTGTCTCATGTAATTATTTAGTGGTGGTAAATGCCCCTACCACAGGGGCCAGTAACTCTTAAAGGTAAGCTGCTCACTATAGTCCTTACTCTTCAAGGAAAGGAACAAGCCTTGCCCCACTGCATGTTTGAGTACTTGCTGCAGAGTGACTAGTGAACTTGTATTTAAGCTTTCTTAACTTAATTCACTTAGAGTAACTTAGAGTTACTGCAAGCACAAGGATTTGGAAGCAGTGTACCATGCAACATCTGTTCAGTGTGCCAGTCCTTCTCCTTAGGTGTAGACCTATTCTTGTCATGTGTGTTTAAAAAAAAACAAAACCCAACAAAATGTGACATAGAAAACTGTGTTATATGGGGGCAGAGAGGAGCAAAGGGGAATATATGCTCTGGCTTGGATACAATTCTCTTCTGGTTTCTCTTTTCAGTCTAATGAATTACTTGCTACAGTACAAGGCAGTCACCACTTGTATTTTCTTTTGCCTTGACTTCCACCCTCTGTAGCAGCTGTGGGAGATACAAAACAGACAACATTTGCCTCTGTCAAATACCAATGTCTCTTTCCAAATCAAGATGCAATACTTCTATCTGAAAAGAGATTGACACTTGATATCTGAAGCTGTCTGAAGCTAGCTTAGACCTTTACATCTTGGCAACCTTTACATCTCTTCCCACTTTTGTTTTTAGCAAGAGTGGAGTTACCAGCTTATTTATAATGTGGCATTCAGAGTACCAAAGAAAAGTTCAGTAGTTCCTTAACCACTCCTTGCTCAGGAGTTTATTAATGTCATTAGAAATGGAGTTCTATTTTTGGAATGTCCCTCAAATCCAGGTACTTCCATGTTGCCTTCTAATGACTTAAAGTACAAACTAGAATTGTGTTACAGGCTTTTAGAGCACCTAAATTTTTGATGCTTTCAGAATTTTAATACAAGAAAGCTCTTTTCAGAGAAGTTCTGTAGGAAGGAGATTTCATTTGAGACGGAAAATATCCCTTGATCTGAATGTTCTGTGCTTAACTTGTCATATTAATTCAAAGACCACGTGAAACAGTTTCGAGCATTAAAGACTATTCTTATTATTCCAGCATATAATAAAAGAAATGTTATACCATTTGTGAGCACATATATGCACTATAGTTGTGCATCCTCCATACACAAATCGTATTAAAAAATATCTTGCCCTGTGGAAGTGTTCTATGGTGTTGGTTTGGTTTTTTTCTTTCATATTATGACATAAATAGATGACCTTTGTTATAAAGCACCCACTATGGATGGGTAACGGTAGAGAGCGTCAATAGACACCCTGTAGGGTGAACAAGCAGGTTCAGCACGTAGGGAAGGATGTGCCCTTCCCCTGGCCTAGCAGTGGTTAGAGCACTTACTGGTAGAACTTTGAACAGCCATCAACAACTATGGAATTGTTCGTGGGAGTATGGACCAGTCTAATGTAAGTGTCTTTCAAGAGGCTGATATGAAGAAGCTACGAATTAAAGAATTATTTTGCCTAAATAACTTGAGGCATCTGCTCTGTTGTCAGGGAGATTTACTCTGTAAGTGTTAATTTGCTCTCGTTATCATTCCATCTGTAAGCTATTCATATTTTGCACAAAGTACATGCTTGTGTGGTAGGAATTAACATGCCTAGAATTATTTATCAGAAAGTTAGTGTTGATGTAATTGTTCATTCCTAAAATAACCAAAGCACAGAAGATGAAAAGGCAAACTACTGTAACAATACTGAAATGCTCATCCTGTATTAACCTCCTCCAGTGGGACAGACAATGTCTTATCTTGGCTCAGCAAGACTGCTGGGGTCTTCCTGTTTTGTGGGTGTTTTTGGTTTTTTTTTGTAATTTATTTTACCCTGGGTTTAGTTGGGTTTTTGTTGATTTTTTTTTTTTGGCAAGGGGCTGGAGGTTTTTTGTTTGTTTATTCTTTCCTTTTATTAAAAAAATAGGTTGAGTAGTGTCATCCAGATATTTTATGTAAAGGTAGCTTGCAGTGCATGGCAGCCTTATATAAAAAGGCTTGATGCTAGGGCCAAAAGGGAAGAGCCTAAATGTTCTTCCTTTGTTTTGTTCTGTTTTGAAGCAATAGTGGGACTGGGACCATAATGAGAATTTGTAATTACTGTGCAAGTAAATTGGCAGTAGGTATTATCCTGACCCTCAAACTTCTGTGTGAATATCTGGTGCATTCTTGAAATCACAATAACTTATTGTCTGTGTTCTAATGACTGTAGTGTTATCAAGGCAGTGTCCAGGAGCTCCTCCAGTGGCATCATAGAGAGGCTATAGCAATTCCCTGTGGGAATCTCTGTGCCCTTCCATTCTCAGGAGACTGGTACTCAGGCTGAATTGTCTGACCTGTTGAGTGATCTCAGCATGTCCTGCTAGTTAGGCTTACCTGGGCTGTGTGCATCCAAACCAAAATGGCCCCACCAGACCCCCTTCAGCATTCTAGATGTTACTCGGGGATGTTAACTAGTTTCTTAAGATACATGTCTTCATTATCAGAGTTTGTAGTTTAGTTGTCCTGCAGAATTGACTTTGTGTACAGAATAAGGAAAACCACAGTCAACTGTTCCCACACCATGGTCCTTTTCACAGGAGTAGGTGTGTGGCAGAGTATGGAAAACCACATTATTTCCAGGGACTGGTTGTTTCACATAGGAGAGTTTAATGTAAGTGAGCAAATTTCCCTTCATGTGAGGAGTGACCAAGTGCCACTCTCTGTCTAGGCTCCCTTTCTTAAAATGCTTGTAAATCCATCTCCGAACTGGTAGTAGCTTTGGATCTTTCAAGATTGAAGAATCTTTCTGTCTGGATATGTCTAAATTGCTGCTGGAAGTAGTCCAGAGCACAGAGACCTAAACCTTTGCTCTTTTTCAAATAGTATTAGAATGTAGCCCTTTTGGTTCCTTTGGGGGATGTCGACCTGTTGTTGCTGGTCAAAGATGCAATGGGATTCTTTGTCCATCAGGATGGACTGAGATAGTGGAGTTTCAGACAAGATGTCTGGGCTTCAGTCGAATTTAGACAATCAAGTCCAGACTGAAATGTCTAGAGATTTTGGCCTTGAAATTTTTGACATGGACTTTGTTCTGTTTTGTATAGGTATGTGAGAAGAAGCCTTTCTGAAAATAGTCTCAGTTGAAGAATAAGTGATGTGACAGAAAAGGAGAGGGAGTAGTGAGAATAATGCTTGTAAGCCTGTGGTGTTAAAGGCCAGCAGTGCACATGGCTTGATGGTGTAGTCAGCAGGCTTACCTTTTAAAACTAAATAGTCACCGAACTTATTATGGTATTTAAATTCATCAGGAGTTCTATGTTCAGAGACCAAGATCTGCATCCCCAAAGCTTTATTGCCCTTGAATAGGCATCCACACTTCCTATGCATAGACATGATGAAATCGTGGCAGGACAGGTTCACTGTGGACATGTGGATTAATCAGGGTCAATCTCTGTTTTCTAGTAGTAAATACTTAATTTTCTTTGTTCAGTTTGTAGGTGATCCAGAGCAGGTATTTGCATATGTGCTGCTGTCTAGCATTTGGGGCAGTTCGGTGACTTTATACTTCTGTGGTGCAAATAAGTTGCATGCGAGTGATGTCTCCTTATAAGCTCGCTTCTTGTATGAGTTAAATATTATTTGGCATGCTTTTCTTTTAAATATTGAATTACATCTTGAGCACAGAAACAGCAAATCCTCAGCACTTTTTTTAGTCCATGTGAGTTGTCATTCTGATTTGTATGCTTATAATGGGTGTTTCACTTAGTAGAGCGTGGGGAGGGGAAGACCTTACCATTTCCTGTCACTACCTTGAAGAGTTTGTTTTATTTTGATACCTTGGACATGTCTAGCCTTAGCGTTAACAAATAATCGTTCATAGAAGTCATATCCTCATGGAAGAGGTAGTTCATGAGCAGAAAAGAGTTAAGAAAGTCCTGTCATATTGGTGGTTATATGAACAAAATTTGAGCTTTCCTCATGTAGTTTCTCAAACTGCTTATTAAAAGGCACTTGGTGGGGATCAATGGTCTTAATGTAATGAAGTTCATTATGGACTCTGACAAAGTAAAGAAAAGATTGTCTGAATTTTGGATTCTTCTGTGAAGCTGTCAGAGCTCTGCAAAACTGGAATGAACTAGTCTAGGCCACAGAAGTGTGGTGACACCTTCGGTCCTTGTTCTGCTCTAATAAACCATAGGAACCATCAACTTCAAAGGGAAAAGAGAAATAGTGCAGAACTTCTTTTAGAATCCACTCTGTGGCTGACTGCCCAATTTGACATCCCAGTCCCTGTACCCACAGTTCAGCGTGGGTGTTGGGGGACCTTTGGGCAGCAGTGATGCAGGGTCCCACCTGCTCAGAGCCCGGTTATCATAGTGCTTGTGGCAAGATACTGACTCTTTTAGTATGGAGGTGAGGTGGTGTTGGTCTTTTTTTGCCCTTTAGTGCTGGCTTTCCTACAATATTCTTACAGACTTTCTATAGGCTTCTTTCCCTGTCCTCCTGTTCTGTATTGTGAGGTGGTGCAGGCAGTACTTAAAGTGCTCATATTTTTGTAGAAATTTAGGATGGGTACAATGTTTCTTCCTTTCTCCTCCCTACCTTTCCTTCCTCCACAAGCTGCAATTGCATAGGGAACTGTGGTGATGCTTTCTTTTTTTGCACTGAACTTTCTGATCTGATGGTGCCTGTGAGTGACAGCTTTCATTCTGCTAACAGGTTATAATTGCCTGTGTTATGTCATGAGCTTTTTCAAGGGTTAGCTGAAAGGGGCTGCTGTATCAGTGAGTAGAAGCTCCCCAAGTTGTGTTTGATGCAGTAACAGAAATGGGGACAGAGGAGTAGCTGGATGTGTCCTTTAGTCTTGAGCTTGTCTTGTTTGTTGTGACAGTGCACATGAATCTGAAGTTACTGGAGTGGAGAGAATAACTTTCGAATTTTATTTTCAGCTGGAATAGATGCAAGCTCTCAGTTGCCACGTTCATAAACTAATTTCTTTCTCTCTTTATTTGCAGTTACGCTGTCTCATATCACACAGCTAGTTCTGAGTCACAACAAGCTTACATGTAAGTATATTCCTGTATTTAGACTTCATTACAGGCAGTTGAGTTGAAAAGGTGACACTGTTAGTTTGATATTTTTTTGTAATAGAGCACAATGTCACTGTTAAGAGTACTTCTTGGTTTAGCACTTCATTAAAAATAAAGAGGTTGAGGATGTGACTTAGCAACCATGTTCAACATGCCTTTTCATCTTCAGTACAGATCTGCAGTGTACTGGAAGATATGGAATTCTCAGTCTTGTTACCAGTTCAGCCAGAAATCCATTTCCTACCATGACTGCAAAGTCCTTATGTTTAGATGAGGACTTCTGAAATTTTTAACTGTACCAGAAATTATAGGGTTTACATTTTAGTGATAATTAATTTGACTGAAGCAAAACAGATTACAGCTCCACTGCATTATGTCTATAACCAAACATATGTGAGCAAAGCCAACTGAAAGTAAGCATCAGGCATGGGAGTCAAGCAGCATACTTCTGTCAAAAAAAAAATAAATCTTTTGAGTGTAAGTTTTCTCTTGCTTGTACTGCACACACTACCTTCAGTTATTACCTTGTGAATCCTGCTTCCCACAGTGAAGAAGCCTTTAAGTGAGGTGTTGGTAAATAGCATGTAATGAGAGCAATGTAAACATGAAATGTAACTTGGTGGAGGCAGATATCAGGCTGACTTTTGCAAGGCAGAAGTGTTTGTGGGTTTTGGGGAGTTTTTTTGTTTGTTTTTTTGGGGGGTTGTGGTTTTTTTTGTGTTTTGTTTTGTTTTGTGGGTTTTTTTGGTTTTTTGTGGGTTTTTTGGGGGGGGATTGTTTTCTTTTGTTTTGGGTTTTTTTGGTAGTAGAATGCTTCAGGTTTATCCATCAGTGTCTTGTTGAAACATTCCTGCTTATTGATTGCTGAAATTCAAGCAGTGAATTTGTCTCATATTGTTGCTGTGCATCTTCTAAAGAGAAGTGTTGGTTTTGTTGATGTTCTTGTCATTGTCTGCTCTCTGCACATGCCAGTGGATTTCTCTCTCAACCAGTCCTTCCCTTTTTGGAACTAAATTGAGGAGTGTATGAAATGGGGAGGGGAATGGAACCACCAAAATGGGTTTGTGTTGATGAGAGGACTGGTTAGGTGCTTTAGCATGTACTCAAGGAAATCCTTACAAATTGAGATAGATTTAAAAAAAAACACAAACAACCCCCCCCAAAAAACAATCCATTAAAACCCAACCTATTGAACTCTTGCACTACTTGCTGCATGAGCTGTAAGGTAGTATGTTATTTAAAACATATGAATTAATGCAAAAATTTCACTAAAGGCTCTGAGCATTTGCAGAGGATTAAGCATGAGGAAAAATGTAAATATTCTTAGGTTCTAGTACTTAAACACTTATCTGGATGCAGTTTATTGGGTACTAATGTGTATCTTAAAGGGTTTCTAGTAGTAAATAGATGAAACTATGGGGACTATGTGAATGGCTGTGAGAAGTATGAATTAGTTATTCTGGGCCTTGCTTCTGATTGTGTAGTGTCCTCTCGACTGGCATATTGCTATTTGGTTTTGTCCCTATTGTAGTTTTCAAAGAATCTCAACTTAATTATAAATGTGACCAACAGTTTCCTGCCATCTATCAGGTAAATGATGACTGATGGGTAAATTGATGGGCAAATTGAGGCAAGAAAAATCCTAATCATCACTATTAAACATGCAGCTCTATCCCTGGTTTAGAAGATCATGAAGTTACAAATAGCTGGAAGCTGGGAGAATGTTTTGGGAAAGATTGTGGTAAATTTTCTTTGAGCATTTTGCCGTCTGGCATCTGTTATAAGCCACTGATGGAGTTGGGCTGTGGGGCCACCCAGCTGGTGGCTTCTGTGTTCTCTCAGGTACTGTAAGGAGATGCCTGTCTTAACTTGAGTTGCTTGAAAGCCAGGCAGTTAATTTGATCCAGCCACTTCAGCTTTCTTTACAGACTTGGGAGGGTTGTGGGCACCTTGAGATAACAGTTCATTCTGCACACCTCTATCTAATGCTTGTGGTCAGACAGCTCACCCACAGTTGGGTACCTGGTGCTGCCAGGCAGAACTTCTCTCTGATGCTCTGGTATCTCTGCCTGAGTAGCTGCTTATCTGGCACAAGGATGAAATGAGTTGTAAGTGTTACTGTTTGTAATCTTGGCTGTTCTTTCTCTGGGATTGTAAAATTCCTGCAACTGTTGACATCTAACAAACTGAATCATCTCTTCCACATGACACCTTACAAATCTTAAATGTAGCTAAAGGATAATTTCAGCTGAACACACAGCTGGCTGGGCAGGTAGTAGGTATCTGCCTTGCTCTGAGGAAGAGGAGACAGGCTGAAACTCCTGCACAGAGACTCGAATCATGGCAAACTTGGCTTGGTCAGATCTGAGCTTGGGGAGGGGTTACATTCTTCAGCATGAGCACCAGAATGAAAAGCTAAGTAACTAACCTATGTCCCAGCTATGAGTCTTAGCTGTAGACCTGACTTGGAAAGATATGGTAATAAGGAGTGTCCAAGAAGGATGTGTTTAGGTTTATTTTAACTATTCAAGAAAAATCCAGAGTATACTCTTTCTTTAAAGTAGTTTAAGTTTTCAAAATACCAGTTTAAGGACTGCCACTGTTATAAATTTGTGTTATATTAAATCTCAGCCTTTAGTTACTGCTTTCTTCTAAAGTAGCCATTAGATCAGCAGGCTGCAAATATATGGGTTCTCTCAGCCAAGGAATTCTGTCAGCCTTTCTAATTGCTGTGTTTGGGTTTCTTTTATGGGAAGGTAAGACCACTGCTTCTCCTGAGAAGTAACTCATTGAGTCTGAAACTTACTATTCTTTCACAAATGAATGTTGACACTTAAATAGACAGCACACATTTTTAAAAGGCTAAATTTCAAGTTCATATTCTCATATTTGACACTGTTGACCTAATCTTTTAAGCTATGTAATTAATTGTCTTAGCAGATTGTTCTTAAAATGACTAGGAAGCTGATGGCAGTGACACTTGACATGCTACACTAAGGTCATATTAGCATCTTCTACTAGTTTTCTGCCATTTAAATGAGTGTTCTGCTTGCCTTTTTTTTTTTTTCTGTTTAGAGTAAATATGTCTATCTGGAAGAATAGATACAGGTAAAAGCTGGATATGCATATTTCTATGTAAACATACTTCATATTTTTGCCAGTTAAGTTTCATTAGCAGGTATGAGGAGTTTGCACTTTAAATCCATCATACTGCTCAGAATACTTTTGTGGTATGGATTTTGTTAATATTTCTAGTGTGGCCTTCTTACTGCACATATGTGTCTAAATCATTCACTATCAGATGTACTCAAGTGCACATTGATTTTTTTCTGGAGCATATTAGGCTGAATTTTTTTTCAGCTATCTGGTGCTGTGCTAATGGAGGAGTCTTGAATTGGCTTTTTCTCTTGGTGCCTTCTGAAACAATTGAGTCTGTCCTTTCCTGCTTGGTGAGAACTTTTTCAAGTTCTTCAAAATCAGAAGCAAAACTCTGGGGAAAGAAAAATAACTGCAATTCTGCAGTCTTTTTGAACCAGTTGCTGCATAAGTGACAAACCTGTAATGATTCTGCTGTGGAGTCTCTGTGAAAGTCCAGTTGAAAGCGGAGGGAGAAAGTGAATATTTATGCTTTTTTTAACATAATGTAGGACTTATGGGCCAGTGTCTCTGTATGTTGTACTGGGATTTAAAGCCTTCTATCCAGTATACAGCTGAGAAGCAAAATTCAAGACACTCTTAGCCTGCATAGGTTGTCTGATCCTGACCCAGGGGTCTGTTTACCCATTAGCTATCATCAAAATAAATGAAATAAAAGTCCGGACAAATGTTCCTCAGATTGGTGGAAATGAGCAGCTGAATGATAGATATATGCCCTTCAGTGTGGTGGATTACTTTGGGTAGATGTGACCAAGTTGTCTTTGTTCCATGTCATTTGATGCTAGCTGAGGGACATACAGGTGACCTTCACCTCCTGCTCAGTGGGATCATTATTATGACGTGCATAGTGGTAGCGAGTTAGGGTAGCTGTACTGGAGGGGCATGAAAGGAGTTGCAGCCACAGGACATACTTTTGTAGAAAACACACTTGATCAGTTTGGTCAGTCACAAATATTGTTTCTGAATTGTATGTGCAACGGTAGTAACTTCTTTGGGTATCCACTCTCCTGTTTTGTGCATTTCTGCTTAGGACTGCTTCACTCAAGTTCAAGTGGAATGTAGCTGGAAGTCCGCAGCAATCTTGGCCACTTGCTCTTTCTGACACCTCTGTGTGGGGTGCAAGTGAACTTCAGGTGTTGTTACAGATCTGCATGTTCTGCAGAGCCAGGTGGCATGATTCTTCTCATGTTGATGCTCCATGGAGTGGCTGTGCCAGTCATGTGTCAAGGAATTTGTCACAGAAGTTCTTGAAATCAAACTTGGTCCTACTTTGTTCAGACCCCTTCAGCTAGAAGGGGTCTGTGTGGTTTCGTAATGGTGCTGGGGAACAGGTTGGGAATTGCAGAATGCTGATGTTCTGGGAAGGCCAGATCAGGGAGAGGAAGGGATATCACCAGGTTTGTCTGTCTGTTCTACTCTGAGTTTTGCCCCCATATCATTTCAAGCAGTGTATCACATTGTCTTGAGGGCTGAGGGTTTGTGGTTTTTTCCTTTATAAATTGGTTGTGCTAGAGCAACAACCTTTGACTGGAAAAAAGTACCTTTGGAGGCTGAAGTCAGCAGGGTAGATTAGGTTTCAGCTTTGGGTCCCCTTGTTGCCACTAGATTTGTAAGTGAGCAATAATTGGAGTAGAATTAGCAACAGAGAAACTTCCATTTATAAAGGGAACTGTTAGAGCATAAAAAATGTGGCTTATGCCTTGCCTCATGGTTTTTTTCCTAGCAGACTAGCTTTTGTGTCCTATTTTGCCATTAAGTGTGAAGTGGTACTGAACGTTGTAGACTTTAGAGAGCTAGGCTAGCTCAACGTTAGTCTCCAGCTGCTGAAAGCATATACAAAATTTCACACTCTAATATAGGATGTGGAATCCTTACTTGGTGTGGTGATAAAGTTTTGACAATTAAAATCCCTGTACTACATCATGAATAGGAAGTGTGCTTGAAGAGCTTTTAGAAGCTCAGGTTAACCAGTCCCCCCCAGGAGGGCACAGAGGGGAAGATGTGACTGGAAAGCAAGCTGGGATGTTAAAGGTTACTTTCAGCATTGATGGCAGGTAGTGCTGGTCATCATCCATATGACTGCCAGCTTGTCGTGTTTTATTTCCACTTATTTCAGGATGTGCTGTAAGTTTCTGATGAATTGTAACTACGCTAACAATTATTTGCCTTACCTACCAGCAGTGATTAATTGACCTTGTAATCACTTGGAGAAATCTATTCGGAGATTCTAGCTTTTGTGTCATTATCTGCTTGCACCTGGAGTGGTCCTGCTGCCAGGGAAGTACCAGTACTGTATGGTTTGTCCATTAGAGGTCACTGTTTGAATACTTTTAGCGGTTTGTTTCCTGGGAAGAAGCTCATGCTCCTGGTAGCTCTTCATCCTGTCTGGTAGGTGGTGGTGGATATAACTTAGTTTTTGCTATTCTGCTCAGTCTTCTTAACCTCAGGTGATCTGTGCTGACTGGTTTCACCATATT
Organism: Neopelma chrysocephalum; assembly: GCF_003984885.1. NCBI lineage: Eukaryota > Metazoa > Chordata > Aves > Passeriformes > Pipridae > Neopelma > Neopelma chrysocephalum. The sequence goes on from NW_020897765.1 coordinate 4,461,156, forward strand.
CTTGTGCTGCCTTTAAATTTTCTCAGTAGTTTCTTGCTATTCAGAGGTCATGCCTGACAACTTTTCTATCCTTTGGCTCTCGTGCTCTGATTCCTTACCCACTATTATCAAATGTCTAAATGATGAGAGATCTGGAACAACTATTTTTTCATCAGACCTCTTCTATGTTACCTAATGTCGTGTTCTCTGTCCTCTTTTTTTTTTTCCTGAGCTGATGTCTTGTGCTGTTCTGTGCATTTTCTATTGCTTTTCACGTGATTCTAATGTAATCCTTTATTCATCTTTAGTCCTTTTCTTTTTGTGAGGTGACTCAATAGGTTTTTGTTGCTGGTTCCCATTTCTACTCCTGAATTTTGTTAGAGTTCACTTTCTGATCCTGTCAGAATACCTGTGTCTCATTGATCATGTTTCTTTGACAGCCGTGTAGTCACCCTTTATCATCCTTTTGCATTTTGTCTTCTTCCAGTAGAGCAGTTCAAAACTTTTTTTTTTTCTGCTCAACGACTTACTGCTTCTTTGCTCTGCCATCTTCTAAATTGTTTTGTGCTCTGTATGTAACCAGTACAGAAGCTTGTCAGTTTGTTGCTGTTAACCCTCTTGACTGTGTCCTGGGTCTTATTTAACATGCTGCTAAAATCTCTTGGTTTCATTTTTATATTAGGACGTCTCCTTTCTGAGTCACCTTTCTGGCTGTAGTGGATACCTGGGTGTATGGGAGGTATTCCAGAGACAGAAAGCAGCACTGCATCTGTCTGTCCTGAATTCCTTCCCAGTCTAGCTGCTCTGTCTTCTCCAGTCTGCTGAAATGTGTTAGGGTGTTTCCCACTGGTATTGTCTGACACTTTGCATCTTGCCTGGTATCAGGTTATTTATATAGCAAACTTGCTGACCTCTGGAAGAAACTAGATGACTGTATATTCTTTACTCTTTGTTGCTTCTTGTAGTCTCCTCTACTTTGCTTCTGCCTCTGCTTCCTTCTGATAAGTCATTCCATGCTGTTGTACTGGCATGATACGCCCCAAAAGGGTGCAAGTAAGCTGTCTGTGTAGTGAGACTAGAGTTGAGTCCAAAGCACAGGAACTTGTGCCTGACAGTGGCCTATCAGCGGTGCATGGGAGTGATGCTTTAAATTGACAGTAAGCCTTTTATTTTTTTATATATTTTGATTTGGTTTTACTTTATATTTCTGATGCAGGGACCTCTAAAAGGAAATATCTTTAGGAATGAAGTGCAAAGGGGGACATGAGAAGGAGGGAAAAGGAGATTCCTCTACATATACCTCACTAAATTTGTGATATCTGAGTTCTGCAAAAATGTTTAGATTAAATACTTGTTAGCTTTTTTCCTTCCTGAAAAAAAACCCAAACCTTTGGTTCTGAGAACGTACAGATGGTAGAGCGTTTTATCTTTAAATAATATAAATTTTGGTTTTAGGAAGCTTTGGGAGAATGAAACAGAATATGAAAGAGTTTTGTGCTGTAATGGTATAAGGGTGCATGCTAAAACTACCCAATTTATGCATAAATTAAATTGTTAAGTTTGTGCTGTATGGCAACAGAGTCAGTTTTGCATTGTAAGTAAAGCATCAATACTAAAAATGTAGACACAAATCACTTGCCTTTAACAGAGTGCTTCAGAAGCTGTTGTTCTCTTATTAAAAGACACCTGCAAACATATTAACTCCTTTTTTTTGGTCTTGATGTTTTATGACGTGTTAGTACAAATTTCTTGTGTCTTCACTTATTTCCCAGTGGCTTAAATTAACTGTAATTTTTTTGTCCCATATAAATTCTCCATGTGTACATACAGATTGTAATGGAAAATGATTTGAAATCCTCTTGCCCAGATCCAGACTATTTTAAAGTTGGCATTTTCAAAGCTAGTGAATGGTGCAAAAGGGAACTCACTTTGTTAAAGAGCTTAATTTTGTATTACAGAATTTACTGTTTAACAAGCCAAGTGGAATTTTTTTCATACTAATATGGAAGGACAGAGACAAGAAGGTAGATTTGGTCTAGATTGAGAGGAAACTGGATTTAGTTTGGTATACTTGGTTTTGTACTTTATTTTCTGTGTATTCTTTTTGTTCTTTTAGTAGTCAGGTGTGTTGAAGCGGATAATGACACAGCTTTTCCCTTCAGACCACTCACCATCTGGCCTCTTACTTTTTCCATTGATGTCTTGTGACATAACCCTTGGGGTGAAATAATTTCCTGATCTTTATGTGATGATGGGCAATGTGGTAACTGTTGCTCTTGACTCAATATCTCCCATAGCTGGAAATGAAATGTATAGTCAGCTGAAGCCTGGGGGAAGGTATCACAGAGGCACAGGGAGGACTGTACTGTACAGACTGAAAGATGTGGCTTTAAGTACTGGGTATAGGGAGCCCAAACTAGGAGGGAGCTTAATTCATTTCCAGTTCTGAGGACTGGAACAAGGAACACATGTGCTGACTTTGCTTTTGATAAGTGAGCTCTTTTACTGCAGCCTCTTCTGTGCGTGTGTTTAGAGGACAGGCTGGTGTCCCTGCTAAGCAATGTCAGCACAGCAGTTGGCAATGCTGAACTGGGGGAAGAATCAGTTGATCCAAGTAGCAGTGAAAAATAGTCCTATGTGAGTTCTTAAAAACATTTCAATGGTATAGAAAGTGTAAGCTGCTAATACTGTCCAAGTAACGCAAACTGAAATTTTGAACCATTCTTTAGATATGCTGAAAGCAGAATTCTGTTACTAAGCACTGCTAAGCACCCAACTACATGGGTATTTCTGAGTAAGAGAAGGTGACCTTCACCTTTGAGGTTAACCTATGGTGTTGGTTCAAGGCCTGGTGTTCAGGACATCTGTAAACTGCAGACAAGATGTTTAATAGACTGAAGTGAAGAGAATATTGAGGAAGGGAAAGGTGAACATGCTGGATGAACTTCAGACAGTTTGATTTATGTAAAGCTGGCAACTGTGCAGTAGTGTAAAACTCTGAAAAGATCATGACTAAACATCTGAAGGAGGCTCACTGAGATTTAGTGAGAGAGACTGTTTTCATTTGATGGACGCCTAATAATTCTAAATTTAATGCTATCAACTCAAGTTCTTTAGTCCTGCAGAAGTTATTTATCTTAACCATTTCCTGTTGTTGAAAGATCAAAATATACAGATAATCTGACCTGTAACAAGGTTGCATAGCCTGTGTACTTCCAACTTTTTCCATAGTATACTGCGTGAATTTTTTTTTCCTTCTGACTTAAAAATAAGACAGCAAAGCATCTTGGCTGAACTGTGCACTCCTCACAAAATGATTATTGAAGCTAAAGATGCTGTGGTCCACTACAGTATTTTCATGTCACATTAATTCAAAAAGCTTGGCTAATACTCTGTTTTCTTCAAAATTATTTGTAGAAATGAAGAGGTATGTTTATATCCACATACTTATACCCATCCTTATTTGCGCTGTTCCTTACTGCTGTAAAAAAGCTAATAAACATCAGATTTTTGTGAGTTATTTTGATGTGCTTTCAGTTCTTTGCTGTTAGGTGATTTATTTTCAACCTAGTAACACCTTCCTAACCTCAGCCCCTGGTTTCTAGTATTGCTCTTCAAACTCTGAAGTTCATCTTAAGCTCTTTTCTCAGAGAAGAACAGATTTGTCCTTTGTCTTCGCTAGATGTCACTTGATTCCCAGTGTCCTCTCAGCCTTTCTTGAGCTCACTGCACTTCTCCTTAGACTCTGGCTTCTAAATTAGAACTGTTTATTGATAAATTGCTTTGTTAGCACAGTAGCACATTAGTGAGCTATAGTATAATTTAAACATATTCATAAAAACAGTTTCATAACTGAGGTACTTCTGTGGATAATTGCAATTAAAAAAACCCTGCTGGTTTCTGGAAGGAGTTGAAGATTAGGGAGACAAGTTTGTTTTTAATGTTTTCAGAGTGAGGAAGATTAATATCCATCTTTGGAAGAGTGGAGGGAGGGCAAAAGGGGAAACTTGAACTACATAGTGTGTAAATTAAGTACTGTATGCTTCAGTTGGGATCAGGATTCTCTCCAGTTAACTGCCAAGTATGATATCAGCATGCCTATGAATATTTAAAATGAAAACTGTTGTGTTCTCCCTCAGCTAATTCCTCTTTCATTTTGGTGAAGCTGATTGCTTCTCTCTCAGTATAACAGAACCCTTGTCAAATTAATCTAAACATGACTCTAACTCTATGAGTACAGTTATATTGGATGCACAGAATGCATTATATATTTAGTATTCTAAATTCTTCCTCCCCCATGAAATGTGAGTAACATTTCATGCCTTTATGACCTTTACACTAAGGGATCCTTACTCATGAAAAGTTCCTGCTGACGCTAACTGGATTAGCAAGTCTGTGGAACTGGGTTTATTGTATTGTACAGCCCACAGGTTTTACTTTAGGCTTAAAAAGTGGGTTTTTGCTCTTGGCAAGAAAACCTTACCTGAGATCCACAGTGGACTGGTAGGACTCTCAAAGGTCTGTATTGAGTTCTCTTTACTCTGTATGACTCTTGACCAGCTTTTAAGTGGAACAGTTTAATGAGAAACTGGCATAGTCTTATAAATCTCTTCTCTGTCAAGTAGTGCTATTTAAATAGCTCTTCTGGATAAATATTCCCTTAGAACCTGTAAAGGTTTGGAGTACTACTGAACATCATGTTCCTAGGTACTGCAAAATTACTTCATTAAGTAGAAGAAACATTCTGAAAAAAACAGGGTTTGTGCAGCCTAAAGGTTTTAAAAATGTGAATGTCAAAGGAACTAATCTTATTTTTAAAAATTAAAATTCTTATTTCACTTGATGTCTGTTTCAAAAAACATTGAATTCAATTGGAGGTTTTCTATAGCCTTTGGATCATAGTTATTAAGGAGATTGCAACCTTACTCATGCACATTTTTATGCATGATAAGGTATTACAGATGCCATTTTCCAACCAGCAGTGGGACAGTGTTTATTTTTAACATTGAGCGTTAAGGTTAAGTTAAATGGTTAAAGAAGTTTACATACCATGTGTTCATCTCATGGAGACTAACATTTTTACTCGATCATTTCACTTATCCAATTGGGTAGTTTATTGATTCTTGTCACTTTTTTCATCTGAGCTTCCTTATCTAAAAGGTTTTATATTTTATTTTTAAATTGTAAAGGAAGTTTTGATATAGATCTCTTTTACCAAGAGTGTCTTCAGAAATGTTTAATGTTGGTCCTTACTAAATGCAAAAAACCACCAGACTAGGTTTCATCTTTCAAGTGAAAGGAAATGGAGACTTAATTTTGCAAACAGCCAAGTATGTTTACTTTTAAAGTAGCAAGGATCCTTGTTGTTTTCCAGGTCTTCACAGATGCTTTAAGAGAAATAATCTTGGAGATTATTTTAAGAAATAAAGACTTTCTGAAGCCTGTGCATTTTCAGCTGCACAAAGACCTAACCGAATGACAAAGGAGTGGCAGAGTGGAACTGGAGGGAAAATAATAAATCTCCTTATCTTCCATTTTCTGTGTTCTTCCTCCTTTGTCAAAGATTGGGTATACAAAAGGAACTGGATTTGGATGTCAATTCTAGGTAGTGGCATGAGAACCTTTTGACTTTCTGCTTTATGAGAAAGAGTTACATCTGAGACACTTAATTCCAAGCTGTTGTCACTGATTTGAATGTTCTTAGTATGTTGCTCTGCAGGGTAGTTGTCTTGGATGAAAGGTCCTTCTAGCCCAGTATCTGTTCTCCAACAGAGGGCAACATCAGACCTCTAGTAAAGATCATGTCTGGTTCTCAGTGTGGGAAGAGAACTAAGGCCTAGATCCAGGATACTCTAGATGCAGATTATATAGGCATTAAATAGTAGCATTTAGTCCTCCTTATCTATGTTTTGGAAATAATTTCGTAACTTTTGAACACCTGCTGGTTATGTAGGAATAAAAGGTAATAATTCACCTTGAATGAAAGGTTGCTCTGATGAGAACATGTTTTAGTGTCTAAAGAATTGCCTCTAACTTCAGGGCAAAAAAGACTATAAATGCTTTGAAGATAACAAGTTGCCAGTTCTAATTCCCAGAAATATGAACAAAGTCCTCATATTCCTTGTAAGCAGCCTGTAGACCCTGTCTTTCACTGTCAGCCAACCTCTTGAAATCAAGGTGAAGTCTACAGCTGTCACAGTGAATCACCGTATGCAACTTCCAGTATTGAACAAGGGGATGGAAGCTGCTCCTGGTCTTGTGAAGTGCGACTTAATATGAATGGGGCTGCATGATGTGACTGAAGCTTCACAGGAGAACGCAAAGGCATGGGGCTGCCAAATTTTACTAGCATTTGCTGAGGGGGAGTTGTTAATGACACTGGGCAGCAGATGGTCTTAGAAGAGTTGTTAAGACACTGTGGATCGTACTGTAAATATGTGGGTGAATGGAACCAGGATGCTGACAGTTCACTCTCACAGCTCATCATGAGAAGGTGACTCGAGTGGAATTCAGTATTGCCAGAACATGAATGTCTGGGGATTTGGCAGTCTGCTATATATCTGGGAAGAATTTTGCAACATAACAGTGGGAAGGTAGTTGGGTTGTGTAAAGTTCAGAACAGAGAACATGATATGACTAGTCAGCCTTGCTTGACCACTACTGATCTTTGGACCTGAAGGTACTGAACCTGTGCAGTTTAGCTACAAGACCAGTACAGGAGTTTTCAGTCTTCTCATTTTCATTGAATACAAGAGAGCATTCGTTCATATTACAAACGAATCTGAATTGTTGAACCACAAAATAAACTGTTACAGAAAAAGTGTCCTGGCTCTTCCCTACCAAAAGCCTGGTCTTGATCTACTTTTCTGTTTTTCCTTCTCACGAAATAGCTCCATGCCCTCCATCCAAACCAAAAAGTACAATTGTGGATTAGGGCTTTTCATTTTAATTTAACAGAGTGAGACACAAAGTATTTCATTCAAATCCTTTGCTGAATAGCTTACCTATGCAGCTTTTAGTATATCTTGGAGAAAATAATGATATAAAGTATCCTAAGTGTGATTCACAACATAAAATACAGTATTGGGGGAATTATACAGATACATCAGAAGCTGTGCAAGGGCACAGCTCCTGTTGTTCCCTAGGGACACTTACTCATACCTGTCCCCTGACGAAAGAAAACCAAATTGAAAACCTCTAATAAACTAGCCAGTGGTAGCTGAGTTTTGCCCCATATTTGCAAGTGGGATGATCAGGTAGAATTTCAGATTCTTCAGCTGTGTTGTAACTCATTGAAACTAGAGTTCTCTTTGATGGTGGGATCTTCAGTGCAAATGTAATCTTCATGAACAAATCTCTGGAAGCTGTTTTCTTCCTGTCTCTTTGATGTCTGCATGTCATCTTTTTCTGTGTAGTTTCATGGGTTTTTTTGGATTGTTTTGTGGGGTTTGTTTTTGTTGTGGGATTTTTTTTTGTTTGTTTTTTTTTAAATGAGTGTTCACCTTCTTCCTCGAAATGATTCTTTATCTCTCCACAGTCCCCTAGTTTAAGGCAGAAGAGAGAGATAAACTTAAGAATTAATTTATTCTAGAGTGGGGAAACAAGCTGGTTTGGGCAGGTATTTGAAAGAACATATCCACTAAATCTGTTGCTAGTTCAAGGTAGCTCAGTACCTGGGTCACAGAATCACAGAATAGTTCAAATTGGATGACCACAGTGGGTCATCTTGTGATGCCAATTTGTAGGGTTTTTTAGAGCAGTGTAACCTCTTACACTGTCAAAAAGCCAAAACCTTCATAACAAAATTTTTATTAATTACCTCAGTTGTATAACTTCAGGCAAATTGTGTTTGGTCTCTATATTGTTTAGGCTTAAACCTAGTATTTGCTAGTAGTTCTGATTCCTAGTCTTCATGAACATAGTATCTGAGAAGAGCAGAAACATGGTTTGCCTGTCCATGGCATATCATCAAAGTCAAATTATAAAGTCTAATTTCTGAAATGAAAACATTTTAATATTGGTAATTACTGTTCTGGTGAAATATTGAGACTGGAAACAGCTGAATTATGTCAATTAAAATCCTCAGTTAACTTCTGTTAGGGATAATTTAAAACAGCAGTAGTAGTACATTACTCTACTTTCTGAAGGCACATAATTCTCACTATCGTGAAATGACAGATAGGCATGGACTAGTTGGAAAATACTGCAAAGGGAGGTCTTTTACATGTTCAGATTTACCTAATGACTTTATAAAAAAGTCTGCTAAAAGCCTCCTGCAATGAATATGACCCTCAACAGTAATATTTATGTAGTGTAATTAGAGTCTTCGTTAGGGATCCCATTATTGTTTACAATGTAATCAGACTTACAATCTAGTAAATGTGACATACTGTAATGTTCTGCTTTGTAAACATTATTGACTCCATTTTAAGACTGAGATTGCCTCATACCAACAAATAAAAGAAAATCATGGCCTCATAAAACCTTCTAATTATTTAGATGTGCACTCTGCAGGTTCCTAATGCAGTCAAAGTTGAGACTGAACCAAGGTGAATACTGAACACAGGTGCAGGCTTCAGTGGAGGTGACTTGCCAACCTCCTTTACACCTCAGCTGGCTGCTTTAAGCTCACTAAGTTTACAGGGGAAAAGATGCAAATCTGAATAGGTTTTTAAGCTCATTAGCACAGACATATTCATACTGTACTTCTGCCTTATATTTCATGTTTCTAGATAATAACAACCATTATTGATCTGTTGGTAATCCACTGTAGCCATGTGTGTGTATTGATCAGTCTGTCACTCAAGGGAGGTAACTGAAAATAGGCTTGGCTAAACAGTTCTTCTTTCAGGGCTGAACTTAATTTTTTATAAATTTTGTTGTATCTTAAATGACCAAGAACTTGGATACTAGATTATTTAAGCAGTAAGCAGAATGGGCCATTGCTAAAAATGAGGTTTTGTTTTTCTTGTTGCTTAAGACCTTTAGTACAACTACTGTCTTGGTATAACTACTTGTATCATTCATTTTTTTTCCACTTAAATCATGAAATGATTCGAGTCTCTTAAGCTCTGCTCTTTTGAGACCTGTGTGTGCTACATGAACTGAGAGGACAGCCTGTGCCTGTTTGTTAGTCTATAAGAGCATTTGTTGTCCTTGTCTCTCTCTCTGCAGTGGTGTTTGTTAGTCAAAATATCTTACAATTCTGATAGTAATTTTTGAAGTTTTGAATTCCAGACAGGAGGCTTTTTGAACATAAATTTTGCTTTTATTGCAGTAACAATGAGATGCTCCTTGTACTGCAGTGACTGCAAACACCAGGTGCTAGCAGAGCATCTCTAGTCTAGGTAGCTTGCTCTAATTGCAGTCTCTCACTGTGAAAACTTTCCCACAGCTGTGCCAGCAAACATCGCAGACCTGAGAAATATAGAAGTGCTCAACTTTTTCAACAACCAGATTGAGGAGCTGCCTACACAGATTAGCAGCCTTCAGAAGCTCAAACACCTGAACCTTGGGTGCGTATCTTAATGCAAAAATTTGCTGTAATAGAGGTGCAATTAAAAGTCATTGCAACTGAACCTGGAAGTTCTTATTTTTTGCTGCTGAAGTTTCTTTTTGCTATTGAAGTTTCTTATTGCAAGTGTTTGTGAGGATAACTCGGCAATTACGACTTCAGAGTGTTCAGCTAATGTCCTGAATAAGCAGATACTTAGAAGTGATCAAGCACTTACTCTGGTATACTGATAACCATTTAAGGGCAAAGCAACTCATTCATCAGATACTGAGGTCAAACTGAACAATTATTGAATTTTTACTTCCCTAGCAACTGCCTCTTGCTTCTGGAGTTGCTGCAGAAGAATCAGGCTCTATTTCCTATTCTGCTTTAAAAAAAAAATTCCACATTAATCTGGAACTTTAATTCCAAAGTTCCAAATCTGGGATTATAGACATTTCAATTTATATTAAACCTGTAAAAGAAGCAGCAAATCTTTAGATGTGGTATGCATTTAATTCAAAGAGCTAGTATTGACTGAATTTGAGCCAGGAGTGTTTTTGTTAAGTGTTCAGGTAATATATTCCAGTAGAGTTGGTAATACTTTATAATAACTACAGTTGCGGAGGGCTTTCTTGAGTTAAGAAAACAAAGCATAGGACCTTCTTAAAATTAAATGGGTATATTAAAGTGTAACTATTTAGGAAAGCACTGTTAAGCATAAGCTTTAGCACTATAGGCTTCTCATAGAAAGAACGCTGGTATTTTATAAAGTCAAACTTCTGAGCACCGTAAACTAAGCATTTCTAACTCTTCTGAATAGCAACTGATTTTCACTAGGCTCTGTGTATCCTGCTTTTAGATACTTTTGTAAAGCGCTGGTAATTGAATTGCATCTGTTGGAATGCCAGTAAATGTTTTAATGATGATCTGTCTTCCCTGGTCTTTATTTGGTCGTAGTAGATCTTTAGCTTTCCTTAATATCTGTTTGAACCGGAGTTGCTTTTCAGAGCAAATATTAATCAGGATTCTATATATTTTGAGAGTTAAATCCATATTTATAGACGTGTTGCAGTACATGAAGGAAGAAGTTGGGCACTTCCCATGGATTAAAGCAGTGAAAATTGTTAGTATAGTTCAAATACTAGTCTTCATTAATGAAAAAAGAAATGTAGCACCAAAGACCACTTGGTGTTAGGGCCAACAGACATTTGGGTCTGGAACCACAGTTTCCACCCTCATGTATCACGTGGCCTAAAGTCTTACAGATTAAATGCTCTTCCTTCTTAATCCTGTCCTTACCCATAATCTTCCAGGTACAGGATTTACCGCCTAGCCTTAGCTCTGCAAAATGGGTTCTGCTTTGCAGGTCCTTGGAGTCAGTGAAGAGGAAACTCTTCTGGCCTACTAGTTTTTCAGGAGGCAGCCAAGAAACCCTTTTGTCATCTGCAGTGCGTGTGTTAGAAGGCTTCAGAACAGCCCTCCAGAGGAGAGGGGAAGCTTGAATAAGAGCAGAGTTTATTTTTGGGAGAGTTTTGTTGCAGAAAGGTCAAGTGGTGGAGTGGAAAGAGGAAAAGTGTACTGCTGCACTGAAAGCTTAAAAGTGTAAAATTTGGACGACAGGTGAGGCACAGTTTCTGAGGCACGAGCTCAGTGTTTGAACTTTTGCAGGGCCAAATAGTGCTGGGCAGGGTCTTTGAGCTGGTTCGCTTTGCATGTCAAAGGATAGATACCATTCTGCCTGTTGTCAATAGGGAGAATATTCATTCTCACCCTGTTCTTTGGTTAAAAAAGGGAAAGCTGTCAGTGCCACTTAGTGAAAAACCCTTTTCACTAGTGAAAAACTATCTGCTTTAGTCCTGTTTGCTGTAAAGAACAGTTTTTAAAACAGTGACGAGTCTGCAGTAACAATAGCGGAGAGAAGCTTTCTGTATTTTAATAATTACTACTATGCAGCAGTAGTAGGTGCATGCCCATGATAGGACTCCTTATGGGGGATGAGGAGGAAGGAGTTCATCTGGAGTTTAGCTACAGAGAGCTGATCTCTACAGGTTCTTGTTCTGGTGGCACTGGCTTATGCAAAAGTGGGAAAAATGAGAGTTTGTGAAAGAAATGGTGTATGTGCTTCTCCTGCCTTTGCTACCATGGATGTGTAGTGTTTCTTATTTTTGGGTACCCAAATTTGTTAGTACATTTACTGGAGTTTTTATAGTTTTAAATGTTAGATCATGCTTCATGCATTCATATATCATCTCCTCTTGACTTCATTTGTGACTGTTGTTCTATATCACTTTAGCATCAAAAAGAGAAAATTCAGAATATGTTTAGAGATAACATCTGAAAGGTCATCTTTGTTTCCAGTCATCACATAACAATAAAATCCCGTTTTTGACAATGGCTACCTGTACAGGCTCTTCCTGAAGATGCCTACCTTTTCTGTTGGGCTTTCAAACCCGAGTGACAACTAAAGCAAGATCCATACACACAAGATATATATTTGATGTATGTGCAATAGGAACAGTATGAATACGAAACTGCCAGGTGGTTCTTTTCTGTTCATATGATAAACAGCCAGAGCTCTAGTTCATACACAAACAGTAAGGTTCTGTGAAGAGATCTCCAGCTCTGTGCCTGCCTTCATTATTGCAGCAGCTCTAGTGATTTTCTGGATCACCTTGTTCAAGCTCTTTGAGGTCAGAGAGAAGTTACTGTTTTCTGTGCTTTGTCTGCTCCAGGTTATCGGAGAAATCCCTTCCTTCTCTTAGTTTTCGTTATGTTATGGCTGTTGCCAGTGGGAACTGCTATCCTAAACCCTCTTAAGACTGGCTGATTGAGGTATATTTAGATTAGGCCTTATCAATCACAGGACTGACATTTTATTTACTTCATGCTCCTTGTGCATCAATACTTATCTAGTGACACAGATTTGCTGTTCTTAAGAAGGGGTTTGAGCAGCAGTTATCAATGAACGCAAATACTGTGCAGTTGAGGTATTCCTCTTTGTATTTGGTGCCATGGTGAAGAACTATGTGGTATATGGCAGAATGGCACGTGGTCAAGATGATGTGCAAAAGAGTAATTTGTAGTTTAGCTAGTCATCTACAAGAACCAGCTTTCTCTGTGGAACACTTTTAAGCTGAGCATGGCGCTGTGATACGTCTCTCACTTGTGCTATATGTTTCAGATGTGGCTGCTGGTTGACATAACAGACTTGCACTTGCGAGTGCATAAGTTCGGGTATATTTATTGGAGTGAAAGAGTAAAAAAAGATCTGCATTGCAAGAGGGTTGCTCAGTATCTCAGAGCATCAACCCCTTTTCAAAACAAAAGGAAATCTTGACGTAGATTAAATTTTTTTATGGGAAAAAGAAACAAAACCAAAAACAAGTCTTGTAGCCTGTATTATTCCTACTAGATGAAGTGAATACTGATGTCATGTTCTTTTTCTTTCCTCTTTACCTGCAGCATGAACAGGTTAAACACCTTGCCAAGAGGATTTGGATCTTTACCAGCTCTAGAAGTTCTTGACTTGACTTACAACAACTTAAATGAAAATTCCCTACCAGGAAACTTCTTCTATCTAAGTAAGAAACTTTTCTAAAAACCTTACAAATCTTCATGATATGGTGCTTTGCTTTCTGCAGTTGAAATTTATTTGATGGAGACCAAAATCCAACAGAATTTTTTCTGATATTTATGTTTTTCTTTTAATATATCTTGAATAATTCTACATAGCACAGCAATATTTATCACTGATATACAGTCACCTGACACCTTTGGACATCAGAAGACTTGCTTAGTTCTTCTGAGTAATATTTCCTTGGGTCTCATACTCAGTTAAAACTTCATGGAGGGTTGCAAGCCTCAGGGGAAAATAAACAGTTTTGCAGCACAACTGCTGTGTGTTGAGTCTGAAAACAAATGCGTTCCTGATGGTTCATTACTGAAATAGTTTTAACAGCGTGTTGATGTTGAAGTGTCCAGTATGTTAAAACATACAGTAGGGTTACAAAGCTTGGCAGAGGAATGGTAGACCTAAGCTGACCTTTGCATATGTTAAAAATATACACTCAAGTTAAAGAAAGGTATTGTAATGCATATGTGCAAAATGGTTGCCTAAGCAACTTGAATTCTGGCACTTTCTGGATTTCAGTGATTCTGCTACCTTACTGGTCTTTTCCATGTACTCTGCTGAAGTGGCTTCAGGTTCAGTGCATTCAGCATCAAAGTGACAGGCGAGGGGAGAGGAAGGAGTGCCGCTGTCTGAGGGATGTTGTGATTGTAACCTGGCAGAGGAGAATTTTAAGTCAGCATTATTAAAAATGGTCACATTTATTGAAATGAAAAGAGGAGGAGTAAGACAAATGGGATCTCCTCTGGTGGAGAGGAGAGGTTTTGCTGATCTGACCACCTTCTTTCCTGCTGCACCTGATAGTTCTTTGTGAGTCTCCATTTTAATTTTTTTTTCAAACTGTCGTGTATGCTTATTCGATAATAGCAAGCTACGTGATTGTGCTGGGTCATCTTTTTTTTTGTGAATTTCATATAGACTTTGCATGGAAATTACAAATTACACAGTTTGAGTTTTCTATATTGCTCTAGCTTCAGATCTCTTTGCCAGTGTTAGGTTGTGCTTTCTGTAGAGCTTAACATAGATGTGTATTTGTCAAAAAAAATTTTTTAAATGTTTGTTTAGGATGCAAATTGATGTAATAAATAAGAATCGGGGGTAATAAAGAGTAATGACTGTATTCTGACATCTGAGCATTCATACCATATGCCAGAATCTGCCAGAGATTACTATTGCAGAAATTGTTAATTGTGCTAGTCCTTTTGAATGTAGGTGTTTTCTTGAACTCATCAACAATACAATAAGCCAGTAAATCTAAGTTTGACCTGCTTGTTATTATTGTGAGCCCTGGGTATGTCAAGGGCTTTTCACCAAGTCAGGGTTATTAATCAAACCTGACTCCTTTTTATTGATTAGACCTCAAATGGTTGGGTTATATGCCACCCTGTTTATATATTGCTATTTAATTTGCAGCCACCCTGCGTGCACTCTATCTAAGTGACAACGATTTTGAAATCCTGCCGCCAGATATTGGGAAGCTCACAAAGTTGCAGATAGTAAGTAATTTATCTAAATTCTTGGAAAATCAATTCACTTTTGCAACACTTGTAGGAATAGAATACAGTCAATTTGAAGAGTGGTAGGCTATGTTTGCAGCAATAGACCACTACACCTGGAACTATTTCTTGTTTACCAGAAGACACTTGTAAATAAATTGGAAGAATTGAGCATTTAGGAGAATGGTGGGGGAAGAGGGAGTAGAGTTCTCTTTTGAGCTGCTTTATGGTAACCGAAAATTGTTCTGAATTTATTTTTGTTCTTAGCTGAGTCTTAGAGACAATGACCTGATATCACTGCCTAAAGAAATTGGTGAGCTCACCCAGCTTAAGGAACTGCATATCCAGGGAAATCGTCTTACTGTGCTGCCCCCAGAACTGGGTAAGATTATGGATGATCATTTATTTATTTGTCTAATAACAATGACGATGCACTGTATTTCCTCTGAAATGATTATGCTTAAGTCATTATATAAGCTAATATTTACTTTCCGTTGAGAAATACTCACTTTTTGACTCCTACTGGATATACAGGAGGAGCTGGAAGATGATGAGTGTTTGGTTTTATTACTTTTTTACATGTTACATTTTTCCTGTATATTTATACACCTGACTGCCAATTTGTTTATAGCATCTTGCTTTATATAATGTATCATAAATATTGGGTCTGCAAAACAATTCTTGTCTCTGACTGGGTTTTGAGAACACTATTTAGATTAGCCAGAATTATATTAAGCAAAAAGCACAGCAGCATAAGTGGCTTTTTAGTGAGTGTTCCTGTAAAAATGGAAGTTTGATCAACCAGAGTGAAATATAGGTAAATTAGAGGAATTTTTTGGTTTTCGGTAACCTACTTTTCTTAGTGAATTGATAGCTCTTTCACTTAAAGCAGTGGAGCAGGTTGATATACTTTGAATTTGTGATATTGGCCATTTAAATACAGTTATAGGTGGCTTCTTTTAACCTATAAATTGGAGTTTTTATTTGAAACTTAAGTATTGATTTTGCTGAATTTGCATTGCAGTATTCCATTTTGTGAGGGGCATTGTCCCTGTTTACCCCAAGCCAAAATTTGGTTTCAGATCTTTAAATATTTAAAAATATTCTCATTGAGAATAATGCAGCTCCATCAATTACCTGTGTTTGAAACAGCTGTTACACAGGGTCTGTTCCTTGGTTTTTGTTATTGTGGACTGTTACATGGTGAAGCTGCTTTGTTTCTACTGGCACCTTCCAAATAATAGTTCCCAAAACTCAGAAGGATAGTGACTAAAGTTAGGGTAATAAAGTAAAATTATTTGTTGTCATAAGAACTTGCACTGACCCACTGGAGAATGTGGCAGCTATGTGCTTAAATGTGACAGTCTGCAACTTACGCTTTTTGTGTCTGCTTTTCTTCTGTGAGGCGGGGGAAGATGTTTGTTTTGACTCTTATTTATTTACCCACTACGGGGTTTTTTGCCTTTCCCCCTCACCACTGGTGGATGAAATTTGTTCTCTTTTCCTTCATTTCAGATGTTTATTTCTTGACACAGGTATACTTTCCTTAGCTTTTGTGTAAGTAATATTCATTTATAAAGTCTCTTTCAACAGCAGTAACATTTCAGATGCATGTAGTATCTGTAAATGTACTTTTCTGTAGCTTCCTAAATTACAGCCTTTGTGTTTTTTTCAGAAAGTGAACGTTAAATGCTGCACTGAGTCTAACCACGTTCTTTGACTAATTAAATATTCTAAACATGCTACTGCCTTACAAACTCAGCAGCAAATCCCTGTTAAATGGTTTTACCATCAAAATCCAACCCAAATGGAAATGTTTGAAAGAAAATTCTCAATGTTTATTTTGCACTGACCTGCAAAACTCGGCCAGGGGAAGTGTTTTTCCATATTTAGCATTTGTTTGCATTATAGAACAGTATCACAGTCTGGTAGAAAAAGGACTTGTAGTTTTGCCCCAGCTGATCAAGCTGAGGTGCATTGACGCATCTAAGTCCTTTGTTACCTCTGGTCTTTACTACTCAAAAGATATTCTATAAATTTTACTTTTCATTTATTAATTTATTAATTTTATGGCCTTGCTCAGTATCTTCATTCGTCATCAGTTGGCATAATTTCTATCACAGGCTATGCCGTGCATAATGCTAGAACTATCTCAAATGTTTAAAATAGATTTTGAAGTATATTTCCAAAGAACATTACACTGTAGTCTAGATTTGTAACTTGTGCAACTTGCAGGCATATTTACTGTGAAAAGTAATGTTCTTGTTTATTAAACATCTAGGCACGCATCTAGGGAATGGAACACCAGGCTTGCTTTGGAAGGCTTGTTGGAGATCAAGTAGGAGTAGGCCACAGGCAAATGTGAATCTCTGAATGGTTAGAAAGTCACTTCATCTCTGCAGCCCTGTTTTCCCTTCCGCAAATGAAGGCAATTTAGAGAAGCACACACACCTTTGCAGTCAGTTTTAAAGTCTGCCAATGACAGGTGGTATGAGAGGGTTGGAACCTACTGTGTGGACTGCCAATGCCATAGTCACCACATGAGGGAAAACCATCTTTGTCTGCGGTCCGAGTTCTCCCTCCTAAATTTTTAAAATTGAATTATAATGTACTCAGAACTATCCAAATACTTTTTGCTGTGCATGTTGGATAAATAGTTTTGCAGTGAGCAGGTCCTATTTGCATTAATTGGAGCTACTGCTGTTCCATTTAAAGTAAACAAACTTTCATAATTAAAGGTGCTGAAGGCTTTTGACTGGCTTAGTTCAGGCACTGGTGGACAGCAGAGAGTCATTACATGTTCATTTACGAGGGAGATGGGCACAGTATAATATATCAGGATAAAACAGTGTATTTGGATGAGGAGAACAGCGTGTGTGTGTTGCATTAAACGGTCTTTTAAAAGTGATGGAAATAAGTGCAGAAGAAGGCATGGAGAATAGGGTATGAAAAAAGGCCACAGGCCTTGGGACTGCAACTTTGGTACGGAGAGAGATGACAATAAATAAAACCCTACAGTCTGCCTGTAATGTCACCTGATGTGATTGAACGTGGCAGCAGTGAAAAGGAGATTGGCATTATCCTACTTTGTGTTTAGTAGAGAATACCTGTCACTAATTTGAGAAAAATATTCCTGCCCAAGAGGAAACGAGGGCACTAAAAGAATGCACTGGTGGTCTGGTTGTCTGTAAATACAGTATGTGTGAGTGATGAACACAGGAAATGGCCAGGAGTAGGTGGGTGGAATTTGCAGCTTGTTTTTATCATTTGTCTCTCAAAACCTCGTTCATGAGGAATGGTGGTGGGCAGTCATATATAAACTTTAAAGAGGCACTGGCATTTTTTTCCCTAGCATTTAAAAGGTTATGTGCTGCATTGCAAGACAAATAAATCATGATTCACTGCAACAACAGAGTTGCAGTCAGTTATATAAATTGCCAAGGAGGCACTAAATCTGTCGCTTTGTGTATTCTGACCATTTAACAATGAGAATGGTGTTTGGAAAGAAAGCTGAATAGAAACAGGAACCACATAAGCGGTAGATGCAATTAGTAACACCAGTGATGGTGTTTTAATGTTCATTGTATGGTCATCTAGGTGCACCCATATGTGCCACAATAAAGGTTTTCTTAGCAGAGTCAGGACGGTAAGAGTGGTATTTGGTGCAGAGTATTCACAAAGATGTCATTAAATAGCCACCCAGAGAATGTAACCAGCTTATCTGTAGGTTTGAGGTTTTGATGTGAAAACGAAGGGTATGATTTTTAAACCCCAGATTCTAATGTTGCCTGTGTGCATTACCCTGCTGCCAATACATGTGTACACAAGTACACGAGATTTGCTCATGTTTATGCATATGGAAGAACAGAGATTTCTAAGAATACATTTCTGCTTACCATCCTCCTTTTTCAAAATTGAATGTTGGCATCCGTGGCTTGTAAGTTGCTATTCAATACTGTTCTAGTTTATCAAATAATTTCCTCAGATAAAGGGAAACACTATCAAAAGTGTAAAGTTACATACATATTTGAAAAGTAGAAAATTCAAGCATTTAAAAAAAAAATATCTTGATGGGGTAAGTAGCCATGTTCCTTTTTAAGGAGCATGAAACATTTTGTAAATTAAATCTCTATGTCAGAGTGGCTAAGTAATTCTTTCATCATTCTTTAGTTTTGAACGGCTAAATTACCTTCTGTGGATAAAGAATTGGCTTTAAATTTAAAGTCCAAGGAATACTTCCAAGAGTATTTCCATCACGAGAAGACCTTTTAAAATTTAGGCTTTTGAAATGGCTCTAGAATTTGTGAATTAATATTATATTACACAAAGTAGTTGCTGCAGTTGTTTGTTCAAATTAATATTAATCGACATAGCAGTTTACTTAGGTAATTATAACAGGCATGTGCAAACACAGGAATCACTTATTTCACAAAAGATATTTCTTTTCTAAATTCACTTGACGTAAATGCCAAACTTTTTTTATTTTAGTATAAATTGTCACTGCACTCTGTCCGTGTCACAACACAGCACTGCTCACACCTACAGTACAGGTCATTGGTGCTTGTTGGAAGCCTGAACACCCTGGGGCTCTTTGGACAACAGTTCTGAGCACTGGAACAACTAATTGATACCTTATAATTTAAAAACTTATGTGTTTCTACTTTTGGAACTAAGACAAAGGTGGATAAACAAAGTAACTTGCTTTCTAGGACTGCTGATGCAGCAGTTATTAGTGAAGGAACAGTAGAAAAAATGTATGTAACAAGATAGGCTATGGAGAGGCTATTATGTAGAAAAGCTTCTGTGAAAATCTGTGAATGTAGTTAGAAACCAGGATGATTGCAGAGAGTATTTGGTGGGGATTAAGGTGTATGGGAAGAGGGCAACTCTGCAGTTTCGTTATACACAGGAAGATGTTTCTATAACCCATTATTTAGATTTACACCACAGGCATTCTTTTCCTTACACTGCTGTAATTCTTGCCAAACTTTTCAAGATGCAGATTTGATCTTGCTTTAGTTTTGAAAATATACCAGTCTTACAGTCACTTCCCAGATGACTACAGTGTGTGTGTGGGCTCTCCTAATGTTGACTGTACTCTGATTAGAAGTATGATCAACATAATAATGATGTTTCTGTGAGCAGATATTTCATCTGTTGTGTTAGAGTTGTTGTAGGTAAGAATACCATAATTAGAGCCAATCTGAGTAAACGTTGCATTTGTGGTTATATTTGGTTCATTTTGTGTTTCCTAGTACTTAAAAGTGGTTTCGCTCTTCTGAGTTCTTGGCAACCTGTGTTTGAATGGAAGTTTCAAAGGTGTGGGGCAAAAGCAATACATTGAATCCTTTTTGAAGTAATTTTTTTAAATTAACTAGAGTTTGATCTGATAGGGACCCTTCAAAGAGAGAATGCTCTGTTGAATTCCTGTGTAATTGAGAATCCCAGGGGAGTTTCTGATGCTAGAAAAAATGTGCAATATATTTCAAAATAAATTGGGATGCTGATCCCCTAAGCCTGTAATACTTCCTGTGCCATTAAAGTGTCTTTGATGTTAAACTACTTTGACATCACATTAATTTCCTTTGTTCCAAAACCCGTCTGCTGCGTAGTGTGTTCCTTGGGTTTCTTCACTGGGAACACTTATCAGTGACTGTCGGTTTGCCCCTTGAGATCCCAATTGGTGCCGGGCATTGGTTACACAGAGCAGTGAAGGAAATGGTATTTCCAGCACAACATGTCACCTTTCAAAGAGAAATCGGTGAAACTTAGCAGTATTTGTAAGTCTTCTAATAAATGGTCTTGCTGTTACGTGAGGATGTGGGAGAAATGAATTTAATCAAGTTATAAGTAATTTGAAATAATTTTAGAAAGAATATAGTTTAAAAAGTACATTTTGAAGTAATTTCTTGGATTTTTGTCAAAATGCTCTTTCTTCTGCCTTTCCTCTTAGCTACCAACACGACGGCATCAGCTGGGCTGGTTGCCCTGGTACCTGAAGGCTGTGTGTGGTGGAGTTTGGCTGATGAAACAGCATGATTTGTCATGTGGCAGTACAAGCCATTTGCCGTTAGGCGAGGAGTGCCTTGTGTGCTGCATTAAATAAGTTCCTGGTTTATGGCTTTCATCTGTGAGTGTTGTTATTATTTACTCTTTCTACTAGTTATCCTGCTAAGGTCAAGTTTGTTGTGTCTTGTGATAGTAGAAATTTCCAGGGCTCTCCCCTTGTTCCCAGAGAGTTTACCACTCCTGCAGCCACCTGAATATGGAAATGCAAGGGTATGGTTTAAGGGAGTAGTTCAGCGTTTTATCCATTCTGTTGTCTTTCCCAGGCTTCATCTTCAGTCTTGACACATGCTGAAGTGTCAGACTTCCCATTATAATGATTCTGGCTGACCTTTGCTATGATGTCGGGATTTTGTATAAATATCTCAGGACTATACTCACTTTGTTTTAAACTCTCTTCTATGAAATATGCTGGAGAATAAAATTTTCTTCCAATACAATTGTAATAGCTGTAGCTGAGGTAATCCCAGTTTGCCTTGTATCACTTCACATTTAAATCAAGGGTTAAAGAATTCCAAGATTTAGTTGGTCTACTTTATTTATTTCAGCTGTGTTCCTTTTACTAAGAGTTGAAGCAAATGGAGTAGCTATTATGTATTAGTATCACAGAATAATCAGACTCTTTATTTAACCTATCAAAGTGAAGAGTGAGAGGAGACTTGGCTGCTGATCTTCACTAACTCCTTGAGAAGAAAACACAGTTGGTCTTCTCCCTTGTAGATGGGCAGAGGGAGCAACAGTGTTTTAGAACTAAGCTTAGTTCAGCACTGAAATAAAGAATGTATTTTGGCAGTGATGAACCGTTTGAACAAGACACCACTGGCAGAGCCTCCATCTCCTAATGTTTTTCAGACCAGATGTTTTTCTGTTTGAAAAGTCTCTGTAAGCTGTTCAATTACTGAACTGACACAGAGATCTACAGTTAGATGTATTCAAGTGAATTTGGAAGTTGGGATGTCATCTCTGAACTCGTTATTGGAAATTCTCATTTACATCTAAGAAGTTGTTAGAATAATGTGTGATATTGCAATATCTGCACTCCTATTTTCTGTCCCTGAAAGTAATTGTAAAACTGAGGATGGGCTTAGGCTTCAGTGTTTGGCTTTCAGGTTGCTCCTTCAGCCTTCTTTTGCCCTGAGGCTTCCTGTCTAACACTCACATGTGAGGTTGCAGGCGTTCCCATCTGTGTGATTAGGAAAGGAGCTAGAGGAAGATGTCCAGCCTGCTTCTGTCTGATGGATGCTCTGGAGTATCTGGTTAATTTGCATGTACTGAATCTGATTGCTTGTTATTTTAGACTTGAACCTTTTCCCCTGTTGTGTAGAACCGCCACAAATGCTGTGTTGGGGTTCTCTGAAGTGCTGGTGACTTGAAGTGATACTGTTAGACCTTCTCCAGCACAAGAATGTTGGGGTGAGAGAGCAAAAGTGTTCCTGGGATCCATCTTTTGGAGGCATTTCCGTCTGGGTTTAGACTTACTAGTTGTTCTCTTTTAGTGCATAGAAGCTCATCAATAACCAAATTTACATTTTCGACATATGATATGGAGATTTAGATTTGTTTATCATAGTGAATATTTCTGTGAATATTACTGCTGGTTCCAAAGAGATTGAGTCACACCTCACTTATGTACAAGAAGACTTTGCTCTCTGTTGTCTTAATGCTGCTTTATAAATACTGTTTAAATCTGCTCTCTTCTGTTGCTAATCCTTCAAAAATGATGGAGGTCTTCAAAATAGAGATGATCTTATTTGTTTATAGAAATGGTATGAGTTACTGATGCACAGTCTACATGTGCTTAAGATCAGGGTAAAAATAATTTGCTTTTTATACTTTGTGGCATAGAAAGCAGTATATATTTTCATTTTTTTACATAGATTTTAAGACATCATTCACAATTAATTGTTTTGGCATCATTTTTATGACATAATAGTCCTGATATTTCTTCGACCCCCATGCTTAAACCAACCTCTCTCTCTATTGAGACAAAGCAAATGCCACAAAAGTAATAAAAATTATAAGCCCTGTAGTGTAAAGCAAATCTAAAACAAGCCAGGACAGACATATTTTTACATATAACCTAGGTTTAAATTTAGTGTAGTGGATTGATCCCTTGCTTAGGGTTTAATAAAAGAGGATTCAAAGGTATTTATATCTAAATAATAAAACTAATTTTGTTCTTCTTGTCGTAGGTATGACAGAGAGTAAGACCTTTGTGTGGTAAAGGGAAAGAATATTTAAATTGCAGTCTTAAGAGGAATCGCTAAAAGGGATGTGTTACAGCTTGAGGACTCTCCTTGAGGTCAGTGAAGTACAGTGTAGGCTGGGATGTGAGTCAGAGTATCAATGGGACACAGATGTGAAACTCAACAGTATACAGGCTAAAAATGATTTCCATTGATTTTAATGAAGCTCCACTGGGGATGAATTTAAACCATTACAAAGAAGCGTTGATCTGGCATTTTACAGCTAGGATCGTGTTTCTTATGTTGAATGCCAATGTTCAGTTCTCAAATGTCAGAGTTGTTTAATTACTTAATTTCACCTTTTAATTTTTGAAAGTATTTAAAGTGTTGCCAAGGGGTGTTGGAGTGGAAAGGACAAGCCAGGTTTGCGTTCACTCTGTTTTCTTGTGTTTAAGTAATGCCCATGTACCCTAGTCATACCTTACTGTACATCAAGTATACATACATGGAGTAAACATTGCACACATCATACATCACAAGAGGATGATGGGCTTCCAGTTGTATGTAAGAGGCGCTTACAGGCTGAATCTAATGGACAGGAGGAGCCTGGGAAGTCTGGAGATACCTTTGGTCAAAGTGATTGGTGTTATCACTGGCTCTGACACTGTCTGCAAACACAACTGTGGGAGGCATCATTTTATTTTCTATTTTGAGCTCTTTTCTGACCTTTGCAGGCAGTTGAGCAAAACACGAATGTTCACACAAACCACTCTTTATTTCAACAGCACTGAAGGAAAAATAACAAGACACATTAATGATCATGTTTTAGCTCAAATGCAGGATAGATTCATTGAGACAGGTGCAGGAAAACGGTAGCTGCCTTCTTTTCCTTTTAATGTCAGTCAGGATGGGGTGTGCTCATTGTCATATGAGATGTGCCTTCTATCCACTCATGGTGGTGGAAGCTCTGAATGTAAGCAGGGATAAATGGTACTTTTAGTCAATGGATGGTTTAAGTTAGAATACATTAAAATTAAAAATATGCATACTTTGATTTTGCCCTTGAATTTTCAAGAGTTCTGGTGTAGATCTATTTACTGTAGCTCCAAGGTGGCAGCCAATAAGAGGTTCAGGCAGCAGACAGTTTTCAGGTCTGCACAGCTTAGTAGTTGGGCATTAGGAGCAATTTGGTTTTAAGGTGGGTTAAACACAGAAATTGTCACACTGATCCAATCAAACTTAAGGATTCAGGATCATCTTTAGATACGAGTGCTGAGACAGGAATAAAAATGCCAAGATCAGGCATTTTTAAGATCACACAGCTGGCTACTCCTTTTAGAAGGCTTTTGGTCATTCTGTGCCGGTCATGCACAGCAGTCAGCTGTTAGGTATCTGCTCTTCTCTTTCCAGACTGTTCTCTTATCAGTGTCTGCTTGCTGGTAGCAGCATATGTCCACTTTGCATTCTTTCTATTTGGAAATCTATGTTTAGTCAAAGTAGAAAGTGTAAAAAAAGTATCCCTCAGACTCAGGACTTGAATATTCTTTAAGCATGTTAGACGTGGGTTCTGGAATGTGTAGCTTTGATCATTTATTAGAATAGTTTTAGAAGCACTCAAAAATAATGTGAAAAACTTTTATGTGATCTAGGAAGGGGGCTGTGCTGACTAGTCTTGAAGATAACTGGCTGTTCCTCTCTTACCAGAGGCATATGATTGTGATGCATTTCGGTGGAGCCGATCTCCTTCAGTAAGGCAGAATATAAAGAACCTTAAGTCCACAATGAAGAAATACAATTTTAGTCAACAAGTTAGGCCGAATTTTAGAGATGATAAATATTTTTTAATAGGCTGATGTGCATGAAAAGAACAAAACAGCAATGACCAATGCAATCTCCAACCCTAATATGTTTTGTGATTGAATCTTCAGTGCTGGGTTTTTACTAGAGGCAATTTTGTATTTTGCTTACTAAAAATATCTGAGGGATTTGATGTGATCTGTGTAGCAGAACAGTATATAAATTTCCTAAAGCCCTGGGGATGGTGTTCTGCTGATGCTGCTGTTAGACAATATGCATGAAGGCGCATCTGCCATAGCTTTTTCCCTGGTGAATGGCTCTAGTGCTGCAGGGATGGAGTAATAGCATTTCCTAACATGGTGCTACCATAAAAAAATCATCTAGGCAAGGAGACTATTGGGGATGGGAGGGACAGGGACACATCTATAAGATGTCCAGTTGCACAGCTCTACTGTGGTGACCCTGGTACCAGAGCCATTGCTTCAGCTGGGTGTGAGCATCTCTTCCATGCCCTTGGGTTTGTCTTGATGCACTGCAGCAGAAGAGTCTGTGCAGCGCTCCTGTGTTTGGTTACCCCTGCATGTACTGTTCCTGAGATGTTACTGAGTCTTTGGCCTTGTGCTTGGGACTGCTGGATGTCCTGCAGCCAGAGCAGAATTAGGTACACCCAGAAAGGACAGCAGGATATGGGCCCAAGCAATGTACGGTGCAGGAGTGATGCATTTCCCTTCTGTCTCAGTTTTAATTATGCGGCCTCTTTGTGCTCAAGTGGCTTGCCTTGTGGCTGGAGTGTTAGACGCCATTTCTTCCCTAGTGCTGATGAGGTGGGGCAGTCTCTCTGTAACTTCTGTTTAATTTCTGTCCAATTCTGTCCTTCATTTCTATATGGAAATTTTGTTATTGAACGGGGAGGATTTTAAAGCATCAGTTGCCCTGTCCTTCCTGCCTTCTGTGAGGAAGCCCACTCACCTGCGGAGAAGCACCCACTCTCTGCCTGGTGCTTGCCATGAGGACAGACAAATTGTTCCTTTTCTCACCACTGCACTTGATTAAATTCTTCACTTAAAATCCCTGGGCTCTCGCTCCAGCTCTAGGTGGCCGGTGGGATGGGCTGCCAGGCCAGCTGCTGCTGGCAGGACTCCCAGAAGGACGTCCTTGGCAAGGAGGGGTGGATTTCAGTGCGGATGCTGAACTTTTGTGTGCCCCTTTTCCTCTGTAATTAGATTAATTAGGGTCTCTGCCTTCCTCTTCCCTCTGAAGGTAAAAAGTAATATTTGCACCTGCCTCCAGTGTGTTTTGGGAAAAACAGAAGACAGAGGAAAATAAAGCAATTACATTGACATGGGGACCTACAGGTCATTTTACTTGAGCAGTCCTGGATTTGCTGTAAGATTTCTTCAACCGTAGTAGAGTAGTAATTATTACAATTAATTACATTTAAACAGGCCATACTGGTATTAAACGGGTGTTAGAAATGAAATGAGCACGCTGCACTGTGGGAATGGAAATGTGTGGCAACCTTCCCTGGATGGTAAATTTCTGACACAGCTCGGGTCGAGAGGATTCAGCCAAGACCTATTGAGATTCTGGGAACATGTGACTTAGTCCTATAGGTGGCATTGAACTTGACCCATGATGGAGCCAAGCTTGCCTCCCCAGATTTAATTGTTTTTATTAGTTGTACACAGATTGATCATTTTATCCTGATGCAGTACCTGCAGAATGCTTACAGTGTTCGTAGTTTTGGAGAGCAACGTATGGGATTTTTTGCAGGTAATAAAATGGGAAATCCAATTTACAGTTGCAAAGCAAACCCTGAGTGATACATGATCTTCACAGCAGCCCTGGTCAGAGGGTTACGGCTAATCGCCATCCTGGCTGGCTTCCCCGGCAGCCGCCGCCTGAGAGCTGGATAGTGAGCAGCACCAGCCTGCACCTTCAGCCAGCACAGATTTAGATACACTGCTTTCTAGCTTATTAGGTCCTCTTTGTCACAGTCTTTAATCCTTTTTCCTGATCCTTGTTAGAACAGTGCTGCCGCGTCCTTTAATAAAGGAGACGGGCGCGCGGCTCCTAACGAGGCGCACTGGAGCGTGCGGAGCGCGGCGGCTGCCGCCTGACTGACGGGCTGTGAGCTCAGACCAACCTGCCACAGACAGCTGGCAGATGAGCTTGTTAAGGTAATGGTGACTCGGTGATAGGCCGGTATGAGGTGCTTGGCATCTTTTCACACAGTATAATAGCCTGTCTGTAATTGTTGTTAACCCCTTTTACAGAGGGAAACGCGCCAAGCATTAGCTGTCATGTAGAACGTGCAGCGGGCGTGGGCAGCAATCACAGGGCTCACAGCAGCTCCCGTTGCCTGCACTTACACAGGCATTTCATTTTGGAAACTTGGCGCATCAGGTTGATTTTGGATTTCTCCAACAGTTTGGCTCAGTCAGTCTTCAAAACCCTGTAATTTGTTTTGTTTTGTTCCCCATGGTTAAAGAGTTGGTTTTTTTAGTTATTTTAGATTTCTGGGGGGAGGGTAGGCCTCTTTTCATCATAAAATTCACAAAAATAAATTGAAAATGTACCACAGATTTCTTATTTTAATTTAAAGAACATAAAGTATTTCAATGGGTAGAGTGTCCTGGAATTCAGCCCTTTGTATCCATAGTCATGAGGAGTTTCAGTGGAGCTTGGACTGTTTTGGGGTTGGGTGGTAAACGTTTAAAAAACGAGCAAACAAAAAACCCCAAGCAAACCCCTAATAGGTCACTTAAGTCTTCCTGTCAACAGAATAGGTAAAACTGGCATGCTACAAGAATGATGCTCTTTGTTTGTGTTTCTGAGTGTATGGCACTCTAATCACAGATTTGGGTGGGATCTCAGTTCAGACAACAGGCTGGCACTGAGAGGACAAAAAGCCTGTTGGGCATTGCTTGTTGGTGTTTTGCTTGGAGCAGGGATTGAGAAATGTTTTGCAATGCCAAGCAGAGGAGAATCCTACCAGAGCATCATTCTCCATTTGTTCCTGCAGATCATGGTGGAGAGGGCCCACACCTATGCGCTATCAGGTCCTGCTTAAAACTAACTTGATGAATAAATATAATATGCAGCGGGCGGAGTTCAACCCTGCTGTGCAGTGTGTAGCAGCACTGAAATAATAGAGTGGAACTGCATTCGTCATGGTGGGAACTACTGTGTCCTCCTATTCCTCTGTGTTAAGACTGAAATGCTTGCTTTTATTATGGCCATGCTCTCTGAAATGAATGAAAACTTTTTATATTCACAGATGGTATTTCTTTCAAATTTTTCATGTTTCAAGTACTTTTCATATGCTGTTTTGTTTAATCCCTCAGGTAATTTGGATTTGACTGGTCAAAAGCAAGTCTTCAAAGCAGAGAACAATCCTTGGGTTACCCCTATTGCTGACCAGTTCCAGCTGGGAGTATCTCATGTTTTTGAATACATTCGTTCAGAAACATATAAATAGTAAGTATTACATTATATACTGTAGCTGTGGTGTTTGGTTTTTTCCCTGTAGTGTGCTTGGCTACACACTTCTTTCATAATCCATGCAGCAACTTGGTATTCAGGGCAAATATGCAAGCCTGTACATTTATATTAAGGAATTTTGCCAAGAAAAGGGTAAATAAGATTCATGTAGACATGTTAAGAAAGCTCAAAAACTGTTTGATACTGTCCTGCATTTGTTGTTTACTTCTATGTAACATGAGAGATGTAAAAGAATGAGCATTAAAAGTCTTTTGAGAAGTGTTAATTTTAAGTATGTACGGTAAGGTTTTATAGATTGAAATAGATAATTGTTGAGGTTTTGGATGCCGATTGTTATGTTTTGAGAGATGTCCAGAATTCAAACCTGTTTTGATCTGGACTGGTTTACAGAAGTCTACAACCCTAGTAATTCAAATATAGATACTAGTGCTTTCTTCAACAGTGTAAATGGAAAAAATAAGCTGTGTGCTGGGGCTTCTCCATTTTAATGCAAAATTCCATGTGCAAATGTTAAGCATTTGTTTATGAAATAATGTCTTCAATGACACACTGAATTGAAATATTTATTTTAAGTAAAAATCTTCATTTTACCAGTCCACAGTAAAACTTTAGATGGATTTTTAGGTGTCTTAACAGCAATCTTGCTGTTGTCTTCTTAGGAGCAGTAGGTAATACAACAACAATACAACTTTTGGATTGGAAAGTTAGTTTTTGCATTTCCCCTTTATTTAAACAATATATTTTAACAATTTAGAAGCATTTCTGACAATCTTTTATATGGTATCTGTCTGAACAAAATTACCAGAGACGGGTATTCACAAGTGATGGTTGGGAGATTCCAATTAAGTAACTGAGATGTAAATTTCTATATGAAACTAAGTGATTCAGCAATGGCTTTTGTAGGCTGTTCTTCATTTACAGAATTTAAGTGAAAAGAATCACAGATGGGAGAGTGGTTGCAAAAATTGTGTCTCAGAAGTGTCCTGATATTTATGGTATAATACATGTTCTCAAGACAGATTTATTCATAGATTTAAGTAGGCTGCAACACCATTCTTCCAGTAGTACTCTGTAGTACAGACATGGTGTAGGGAAACAGCTGCCTATCTCCTTGGACCATTCCTTCCCCACAGTCTATTGTGTAGCTGCATCTAGGTTTCTTGATAATGTTTCGTAATTTCGTTTTATATTGTCAATGTTATATTTCTGTTTACTGAGCAATGTAGATTAGGGACCCTCGTGCCCTTCTCAGAGGGACCACTCAGGGCATCATGAAGACAGCAAAGTTTCAAGGATTGAAGTGCAGTTTTGAGAATTTGACCTACATTTAGTTTGGTTGGGGGGTGTGGGGACTGTTGTTATGTATCAATAATAAAAAAATAAATAAACATTTATAACTGTGGGTATATTAAACTGCTCTGGCAACTTTCCTTGTGCAATCAAAATTGACAAAAAGGTTCTGTAATTCATCAGTTACCTCAGCTGTTGTTCTTTGTTCTAAATTAGCCACATATGTTATGCCTCGTTCTTTGCTGAGGCATAACAGTGTCTTTTTGGTTAATAGGCCGGTTTTTATTTTATCCACAGTAAATGTTTGAAGCATGTATAGTTAACAGTGTAAGCAAAATTAGACTCTGATCATTAATAAGGAGAAAAATCAAAATCAGATGATCTTTCTGTGGCTCATTCATGACTTCAACTTTGATCTTAGAAGCTTATTACGTTAAAATGTCATAATTTTCAAAATTTAATGAGAACCAAATACAGGAACATGTTAATAATTAGATGTCAATTTTTTATTTTCAGCATTTTATATTTAAATAATAAAAATATCTGTATAATTTTGCTAGAATCCCAGTAGTAACTTCCTTTGATTCCTCATTTTACTTGTTTCATCTCCTATAAAGAGAGTTTGTGGATTTTCCTGCTGAAAAATATTGTCCTTATTTCCAGTTTCCTCTAAATGTATGATCTGAGAATTACTAGGATGCCACCTCCTACAGACATTTTTCTGTTTGCATTTGGTTTTAGGTGTTAAAACTCAAAGGCAATGGCATGGTCTAGGTAACAGGTCTTAGTAGCATTATTGTACACAAAGGCAGATAAGCTGTACATGCAGAAGAAGTCAAAACTGCTTTTTGTGATGAAATGTTGGTCTTTTCCTGCTAACAGCTATACACTTTCTTCAACTGCCTTTCTCTTTCAGAGCCTATGTCCAAGCAGTGTGTCTTTTTTCTCATTAAGCAAATCACAAGGTTGAGATGTGAATGTAGTATTTTCCCCTGCAGGTATATAACTAAGGAAAATCAAGCTGTTGAGTTTTTGGTAGGTTTTTTTTATAATTCTGCCAAAAGAAAAAAATATCTTGCAACATTTAATAGATCCAGACAGCTTAACTTTTACTGTGAGGCAAAACAGTACATTTAAATGAGTGATTGGATAGAATGCTGTTTAGATAACCTCACTTAAAACACTGAGAGGATAGAACATATATTAGCAGATGACCATCAGATCAGTAAGTTTACTTTCACGTACAAGATGATGTGGACTTCCATAAACCAGACCTACGTATCTGTGTGGCAGATGAATTTTGAGCTCCAGAGGGTGAATTTGTCTCCCTATGCCCATTTCTTTTGCTAGCTGATAGGAAATATTGATTTTACTTCATTTACATGTTTAACATTGTCTGTACTAGCTAAGACAATGAGGTCATGCCCATAGAGTTGAAAGTGCCAAGTTTCAGAGGCTTATCAAGTTACATTTCACTACGTGATTTATGCTAATACTTTTTATTTGGTGTTTGCAATGGCTAGAACTTCATATTTACTCAGTTGCTGTTAACTTAGCCAGGAAGTGGTAACTCACTGAGTCTTGGCAATGCACTCACTAAACCTTGAGGTTTCTACTGATGGCTGGCAGAAGTCATCACAGCAGTTAGTGTCAGGGATCTCCATTCTGGTTTTGTGAGGTTGCACTTATGAAGCAACTGCAAAATAGATCACAAACCTCTTCTTTCCTTTGTGAAATGTACTGGCTGTTTCAAGCATATTTCGTGAAAAATTACCCCTCATTTTTAGCCTTGTCTTAAGATATTCATGCTCTAGTGATTAATTGATAAGTAGGCATGACACCCATGAGGGATGACTATGTCTAAAGATAAAATGTCATTTGTCTCGCATACTTTTACATTTTCACACTCCCATTTTACATGGTGCTCACGCACCAAGTATAAAACTGGAATTGCACTTTGCTTCAGAAGCACGTTAACCAGTAGGACCCTCAGATCAGCTCTTCTTACGTTGTATCTTCTTTCATTTCCTTTAATTTCCTTGCTTTTCATGAGAAACGGTGGCCGGTGATTTTTTTCTCAACCCTAATTTTTCAGGGAAGACTTGTGCTGACAAAAAGATGGGCCATATATTGTAGTGGAAAATGTGTGTGGAGGGGCTCTTAATTCTTAACAGGAAATTCAGCAGCTCTTGGCGCTTTGCTAGCTTTTGTTGGCTAAAATACGCCCACTGCACATATCATTCTGTGACAGCATCA
This sequence comes from Neopelma chrysocephalum, assembly GCF_003984885.1. Classification (NCBI taxonomy): domain Eukaryota; kingdom Metazoa; phylum Chordata; class Aves; order Passeriformes; family Pipridae; genus Neopelma; species Neopelma chrysocephalum. The sequence continues at coordinate 4,492,854 of NW_020897765.1, forward strand.
TTTGGAAATAGGTCAGTTTGCCAAGTGTATAACGATTCTTAATCTCTCACTGCTGTGTAACTTTCTGAAACTTTAGTAAGCTCAGTTTTGGCTTTGATTCTGTATATACTCAGGAGCTGCCATTAAACTCTCAGTGTGATGTCACAATAGTGTTGAAAAGTAGTTGAAGAACTTGTTTAAATAATAAAGGGTAATGGCAACCTTATCTCCACAAAGGGCTTAACTAAATGTTTTATTTTTTATTCATGCCTTTAGTCAACTTGCAGAGTGACCTTTATGTTGTAAGCGTATTCTCAGAGGATCTTCTCGGTATAGGATACTGACAAAGAGATGATGGATTGTGTGATTTAGTGGTTACAATGTACTTAGATAAGTGCAGACAGACATAAATGTTTGACAGAACACAGTGAATTAAGCTCTTGTGAAGAACGCAAATCCTGTGATGCTCCTCAGGATCTGTGTAAGATAATTAGTGATTTGATTAAGCTGAGGTAAAGCCGAGATGTGCAATTGGTACCAGTGGATGGGTTTGTTTGCTGGCATTTACAGCAGTTAATCCAGAAAGCTGCTCTTTGGATGCATTTCTGGAATTATTCATGTGCTCTTGATCAGTCTTCATGTGAAACTTGCTCTTTGCATGTTTATGTCTGCAACAGAAAGGATAGTGATTTTTGCTTTTATCACAGCAGAGTCTATTGCAGTCATCATCTGCTGGTAGTGTAATCAAAGCCAAAACAAAAGAGTCCCGAGTGCTTAGATTAGTATTCAGACTTCAAGCATGTTCGAACTGTCCTTAAACCCAGCAATGACCTCTTAACACTTTAATAATTATTGTTTCCCTGTTTGACCTCCTTACTCCACTGAGGCAGAATTATGATGGAACAGTCAGCATTTTTAAGTTTCTAGAAAGCAGGTTTTCCCCACGAGGCAGTCAGTTTGGAGTCAAGAGTCTCAACAAAATGCTTTGTGAAAGGAAGTAAGTTGCACTTTTCTGGTTTCCATCACGAAAGGTGGTAGAAGAGCAAGCCGTTTTCAAGACTGACACATTAACTCTTAGCAGAGGAAGTGGTTTGACAAATGCAGTGCTGAGCATATATCGCTTGGCGGCATTGGAACATGGGTTTCCTTGGGCAGGCTGCTCTGTGCTAAGCATTGTAATTGAAAACCTCATTTTATCAGCAGTGACAGTCTGGAAAAATCCATTCTTGATTCAGCCCTCTATTTAGAAACAATCTCCCCACCTTCTTGAAAATGAGTTGCTGTACTGGACCTCTACTATTAGGTAGCAGCTGCTTCCAGGGCAACAGACACAGGTCATGAAGTAAGATATTGTTCTTCTGGGCTATATTAATGAAAAGTATTTTAGCATTTATTTCTAACAACTAGAGGAGACTGGCAAGATACTTAGAGTAGCGCTCTAGAATACAAATAGTATCTTGAAATAACTCATATTCTTATTCCACAGTTGTTAAGCCTGTTTAAGTTCAGCTGCATGGTTGGTGCTGTTCAAGATGTTAAGATGATGATTGGTAAAACCACCTATCAAGGACTGACAGAGAGGTCAAACAAGTGAAAAATCCATGTGTTGGTGCTTGGGAAGCGTGCTGGCGAGTGGGAATCACCAGCAGTTGAGAAGGAGGCATAAGCAGGTTGAACTGACAGGAGGAGAGATTGTCCTGAAATGATGTTACTTGTGCAGCACTGTCTTGGACCTGCAAGAATTTTGGGGTTTTTATGTTAGCACAAAAAGCAGAAGTATTTAATGACATTTACTGATGGTACAAAACTAGCAGCACAGAAAAGAATCAGCACACCACGCAGTAAGAATTAGAAAACAAAGAGGAAGGCTTGGGTGTATTAGTTACAAGTGTTCTGTGAGCCACTAGTGTGATATGCTGGAGTGAGGGGAAGGGAAAGATAAGCACAATCTCCAGAGCTTGGTTAAAAGAGTGGAAATTTTCCGGTACAGAACAGAAAATATTACGCAGTTGTGGTCATTATGCTCATGAAAGATGAATTCAGGCAGGAACAGGCAAACTGTGGAAATATAATAGGATAGTGAAATGAATGAAGAAAGAAGGGGAGGTTTAAAAGGTATTTTGTTTATTGAGCGAAGCAAAGTCTGATAACAGAGGTCATGGCTGTCAGTGGAAGGGAGAAGGGGAAGAAGAAACTTCATTTAAGGCATTAAAAAATTGTGGACATAAGAAAAAATATAAATCGGCTGGTCAGGTGTTTATTTGAAGGAAGGTCTCTAATTATTAAAGGAGCAAGGTAATAACTGATAGAAGTGGTCTTCCGACAGAAGAAATGAAGGCCAAAATCTTATTTGTTTCAAAATGAGCACTGATGAGTTTGGGCAGGAGTATACGATGTGATTGCTTATGGCAGAGGATGGCATGTTTGTGATGTGGGCAGACCTTGTATTCATATCTCCTGATTTTTGAGTTAAAAATTTAGATTACACTCTCCTATATATTAAGATAACTTCTCAGTGCCACTGACATTAAACTAAAGGAGGTAAAGCTCCATTGTCTGTTAATATAAATAAGATTAATTTTGCATATTTGTGCATTTAATAACCTGTTTAAATAAACATGTATGGCAGTTTTGAGCAATAGTTTAAAATTACTGAAAATTTTTAATAACCTAATAAGTACTTTTTATTATATAAATTATATATTCATTAGGAAAAATCAATTGGGGTTATGAAAGTCATCATAATATTTCTTTTTTGGCTTAGACTGAAGAGATACATAGAGAGAATGCTTTTCTTTGGCTATCTCTAAGTAAAATTAATTATCCAGTCATTATCTAATCTTGTAACAATACCGAAAAAAAAAACGGGCACAGTTGATCTCAGGAGTGATTTCTAGTGGTTAATATTCTGTACTCCCTGAGGGAAATAAAGATCACAGAGAGGAACAAAGACCGATTGCTTTAAACGTCTATAGATTGAATTCAAAGGAGTTCAGTCAGACACCTCAGCTGTTTGTATAATGCACGGAGGTCAATAAAGATTTAAAGAACTTGGGTAGTGGGAGTCTGCCGTGCCTTGCTAAGACGAATAGGCCATAGTAAATGCCATTTACCTTCTTTGCTTTTCTTTTCTTTTGGCTCTAGTATTCTTTGGTAGTTTGAGGATGCTGGGGTTTAAGCCTAGCCAGCAATTAACTGCCGCACAGCTGCTCACTCCCTCCCCCTCTCTCCATGGGATGGGGAGGAGAATCAGGGAAGAAAAAAACTTGTGGGTTGAGATAATAGCAGTTTCATAATTGAAACAAAGTAAATATAATAATACTAATGATAATAAAATACAATAAGAACAGTAATTAAAGAAAGAGAATAATAAACCCCATTTATTTTAGTGTAGTTTCAAAGATTAGATAAAGGTAAGTGGAAGAAAGATGACCTCAGTGATCTACCTTAGGTGAGAGTCTCTGGGATGCCACATCTCCTGTGAAAATGAACACATGACAAATTAAGCTTTTCTCAAAGGATGACAGGAAGCAAGATCCATCTTAGCTGAGAAGTAAACAAGTGTTATAACAGTCCTGATTCACAAATTTTGATCACGTACCAGTAAAAAAATTTAAATTCACCAATAAAAATCTTTTATCAACCTGATGTGGGGAAATATAAAAATGTCATTTACTTTTGGTTCTGTTGTATTGAGGGCACGGTACTGTATATTTTATATGAAAATGCTGATTTGTATTCCAACTAAATGTTGTATTTATTGGCTGTATTTTAAAAATTGATAAATATATTAGTACATTATTTCCAACAGAGAAAATAGATGACTAGGAGTCCTGACATCTTTAGACAGCATTTACATGCAAATCTGTAACTCTTCCCTAAAGAAGAACAAACTGGAACCCATGTTAAAAGATAAACAATAAAAACAGTATGTCTGTATATTTTTGTTTATATATTGCTAAGATGGATATGTAATAAAAACAAAGCTAACAGTGATGTATCTGACAGATATAGATACTGCACATATAAATATTGGTGTAACTACTGATATTTGCCATTTCCTTTGATGTGAATTTTCCCGTAAAGTTTAGAATATTATGTAGTAATCCATTTACCATGTCAAGGATGATAACCCAGGGCTTAAGTCACTGGGGCAGATGTCTAGGGCTATGTTAGAAGTGGAATTGGAATGAAGTAGTAGTTAAGTGCACAAGCTGAGGACTTGATGAAACCAAAGTTAGGGAAACAGTTATGGTAGGATACAGGATTTGAGTAGTGAAACAATTCAAAGTTGCACCAAACTATAGGGCAAGACAAGATCAGTAGCTGAATTAAAAATCAGTGGTAATTATGGTAAAATCCCAAATGAGCAACAGGGAGTGGTGTGCCAAAGAAAGTGGTAAGCAACAAGATCAAGGACCTGGCCTAGAGGACAAGTTGGGGTCTAAGCAGGCAAGCAGAGAGTGAGATGTGCAGCTGCTGCCGAATGGCACCTTGAGCAGGAAAAATGATAGGTGGGATTGAATAAAGTTTGTGCAGTGGGAAAGATGGCTGGTCCAAAGTGGGATCTATCTTGTTAGTCATTGGAGAGACTGCTTATGGCTATCTGATTATGACAAATCCTAGAAATTAAATGGGCCCTTTTCTGAACTGTGATAGATTATTAATAATGACGAGGGAAGGAAATTCATGTTTTGTTATGCTTTTGTTCTGTGTTCAGTGCAAACTGGATGATCTTTTAGGGAAAATGAGTTATTTCTCAGTTCCCAAGTAGAAGCCTGACCAACATTCGTTGTGAGAAATCGTCTTAAACCTCCAGGCGTCTAGACATCCAGTCAGAAGGTTTAGGAGACTTGACTGACAGAGTCTGGAGTCACCAAAATTCAGTCTTAATTAAATTGCTATATCAGGGAAACACCAAAAAGTGACAGAAGTGCCAGTATCCTTCCAATATCAAGGAAGGCAAATGGACCAAACTTGCTTATTTTGAACTGATTTACTCCAAAATCAATTTAGAGTTAAATAGTGAAGAAGACATGGGATTCTATAAGTGACTATCTAAAGAACGTGACTGTAGTATGAATATAATTCGTACACTTTAAGGCGTGACTATGATTTTGAGAACTATTTCCTGAAGAAATATTACAAAATTGGTTTGTCAAGGCAACTCTTAAACCACAGAATTTTATGAGGCATTTAGCTTTTACAGCTGCACAACATTCTCATTAGAAAATGAGCACTGTTTAATTTCAGTTAAACACTTGAGAAGAACTAACAACAGTAGGTTGTGGGAGACAGTTACCAATAGGGACATTTCTGGTGAGCTTCACAGAGATCTGACCTGGAATCATTGAAGGTATTTAAAAGCAAATATGCAATTGTTTCTGATGACCTGGAAATTGGTGAAAAACAACAGTAAAAGTGTGGGCTGTCTTGGATTGTTTAATGAACTGTGCCTGTACCTAGTGTATTTTAAAGCAGCTCAAAGAAGAGTTATGTGAATAAGATACACAAGGTATACCACATAGTGTGGTTATGATTACCGGAGGAGATAAAAACGAGTGAATACTTCTTTCCAGAAAGCAGTCGGCACTGAAAAATGTTTTAAGAGACATAATATAATCAAAGAGTGCACTGTCAGCTCACAGTTCAGTGCTATACCTGAAAGATCTAACTGAATTCAGTATCAGCCCCAGATGATGTGGTAAGTAGTAGGTTCCTATTCCCGTATTCACTAACCTAACATCAGCTGGGACTGATACTGAATTCAGTTCTGGTGTCAGTAGTTTTAAAGGGATGTTAAAAATGTGTTTAAATACAGACACCTCGATTATTTGAGAGCAGATGTCAAGCAGATAAAGCAAGGTACAACTTAATAGGGCAAGCTGCCAGGGAAAGTAGCATATTCATTTTTCTCTTATTGTCCTCTGCTTGCCTCAGGATACTTTCTGGGCAAGTGTGTTTTAAAGTCACATCTCAGTATGATAGTTATTGTGTGAATCATGATGGATTTTAATACATTATGCGTAGTATTATCCAAAGATAATGATGTATTGCCTGATTTTTAGACTTTACCAGAACTGCTACCGTTGTAAGGCCTTGTATCCGATAGTGAGCTGTGCTGCTTTAACTGCTCTGGGCGTGGTGGGTCCAGCTCCTCAGCTCCAGTGGATTCAAGGGGTTTTCTCAACATTTCTGGGTGGTGGTGTTGCTAACCAAAGGCAGTGTGTCCAAAATGCATGCAATTCAGACATTGGACTGATAGTCCCTGAAGATAACTCACCTTATCTTTTATTTATTTTTTTTTCTTTCGGTGAGGATGTTGCAGGGAACAGAATTTGGACTTTACAGAAGATAACAAAAACAATAGGGAATTTTAAAGAAAATCCTTGAGACTGTAAGAAGAAGAAGAATAGATAGGAAATGGCAGGCAGAACAACACTAATTGGGCCTAATGTGGAAAACATGTTGGTAGCTATAAAGGTTTTCTGGTAAACTTGTGTAGCTAGCCAGAAGTAGTGGTCAGTCTGTTAACCCTTTGTAATCTTCAAAATTTAGTTGATTTGCTTTCTTTTCTTCTTCTTCAAATTGGTACTTTACAACCAAACAAGAAGAGTTACAGCACACATTTGCTGATTTTATTTCAGAGATAAATTAAAAAGTGGCGCTTTTATAATCAAGCGGATCTGTCTGCAATTTCTATTCTCTATGCAGTCATATCTGTTTTATTGCATGCTGGTTTTTATTGAACTTCAGTTTCTTCTTTCAGTCTTGCATTATTTTAGGGTTTTGTGTGATCTTTAGCAAGTTTTTTTTACCCTCCTGGTGAGGGCTATCAGTTAGGTAGAGAAGTGTCCTTAATTTTATGATTGCCTTTATTAACTATTTATCCAGTGAAAGACTGAGGTGGGAATGATTCTGGTGTAATTTGCTGGAGCCACTTGTAATGCCAGCTGTAATAAACTTTTTAAAAGCCATGATTTTATTTTAGCAGATATTACTGTTAACCCATTTATATGCACTTTTACAGCCCCTTATACCCAAGGCAGAGTGTAGAAAATGGTTATGATCAGATTTAATTTTAAATTCGTGTCATTAAAATTAACTTTTTCTTGAAAAGTATAACCTGAAAAGCAAGAGTTTACACTCTATATGACACAGGATTTCTAAGCTTTTCTCCATCTGCACAAGAAATGCCCTTCTGTTAAAGCTGGGGATAGTCAGATTAGGTGTGTAGGCAAGTCCTTTTGACCACAGCTTTGCAATGGCTTTTTTTTTCTATTCTATACCCAACCACATTAATAATTTAACCCTAATAATTTGTTATAGTGAAAATCAGTATCAAATATCTCAGGAAAAAAATACCCTGTAGTTTTTCTTCTTTATTACACCTGATTGGGAAATTGGGGAAAGAAATTGTAGTCCTAAGTGAAGTATGCAGGAGCATAAACAGTAAATAGAATTACATAGTATACTGACCATTTCACTTGCTCCAGCTTCACCAAATCAATAATAATAAATGCAGGAATATTAGCCTCTCATAGTTTTGCCATGTTTTAAGAAACTGGCTTCCATGCTGGATGTAATCAGAAGCATTTATTTCACTGAATGGGGAACAGCGATTTCCTGATTCCTTTTTGTTATCTATATAAATTTATGATCAGAAAGGTTTTTCAATTCTTCAGTAATACATCTTGCACCAAAATGCTGTCACATAATGGTAAATATATACAGAAGTAAATGGAGCAAATCCTAAACCCAGTGCTGTAAGTATGGTTCGTCTTGATAGGCAAAGGATAAATTTTATCTGTCTTCACATGTATACCTGGATCACTACCTCTGACCTGCTCTCCAGTGTCTATTTTCCTGGGATTTTCTGTGCATCTAAGTGGTCCGGGGAGTTATCCAAGGAAAGAGAGTGGGACCATGGAGTCCAGGACTCTTGAAAGATGCATCGCAAAACCTGCTAAATATAAAGGCCACAATAAGGAGAGATCAGTGTTTTAGAAGAATAAGATTTAGGCATACGTGTCAGTTTTGACTCCTAACATACAAGAAATTTTGCTTAAAAAAGCTGCAACTCTTAGAAGATGGTTTTTAGTCACCTTTCAATTGGATATAATTTCCAAACTAAATTCTGGATGTTAGTTTTAGATATTGCATTTGATGTTCTGTCTCCTGTTCATTTCTCACAAATTTAGATTTACTCTATTGTTGACTTTAAAAAAGGAAAAGGTATGCAAGGACTGACAGTGATGATCCCGAATATAAATTGTATCAAGCAAATTGATGCAAGATAAAATTACCAAATCAACCTTTTTTATTTTATGTTTTATGGAATATCTAATGTACGTTTGGCAGTAATTTACTCTTGCCCATGAATTTCTGACAGTTTCGATTCTTTGGGCTTATTAATCAACATAGTCAGCACCAGAGCAATTTTTATGAGACTCACTAGTCATCAAAAATTTATTAGCAGATAAATCAAAGAAACAACTAGCATCTTAATAGGGTGAACAAAGTGGCATGTAAAAGATCATTCAAGACTACATGCTTTTGACACTTGTGTGTTGCATTTACTGCTAGGATCAGAGGTTTTGTTTGCACTTTCATTAAAATAGTCGTGATCGTGACACAATTTGCTACCTTTTGTGCTAGACATTTCTTCCTTCTTTTGTGTGTGTATATATATATATATAAAAATTTAATGATAGCGCCATTCTGGTAAGACATGAAACTTCTATGTTAAGTGTAATATAGAACTTTAATTAAAATCTGAAACTTTTATAGTTAGTTGCAGTAGATCATGTATGCTTCAGGAATAGGATGTGGTGGAAGTACATTGCGAGTAAGGCATGACCTGAAAGTACTTCAGTGTCTGATCTGGTTACCTAAGGAGCTTTGATATTCATTCTAGTTAGACCTCTAGTGTCTTATTGGAAACAGTAATCTTACGTGATTCTAGTTTGGTATTTTAAGAATTTCTTGGTCACATTTCTTGTGGCTTTCATTGTAAGTCAAAGCTGAATACTTCCCCTCCTTTTTGTTAAAGCAAAACGCTCATCTTGCCAAAACACTGTTGCAAATAACATCTACACTGGCTGAGTCTCCTCCCCAGTCAGTGCACAAGCAGTGGACTTCCCTGGCCCCCCTGGCCTATTCAACTGCAAGGTTACGAAGCCACGGGAGTGTGGTACAAACATGCAGGTGATGGCATGGGGAGCGGGGCTTCCTTTGATAACTCCTGCTGAATGCGTCAGTGGGGAAAATCCACGTGCAAGCTGGTATCCCTGTCCTCAGAGGAGGGCAAGTGTTTGGGGAATGATGAGAAGAGAAAATTGTATTGTTCTGTGGAGCCTAGGCAAATCAAGCAGTCTGGAGAGGACAAAGAGCCACCTTAGGTTGTCCCTATAAAGTGGGCACCTCAGGGACAGAGACAGATCACCAAAAAGCTAAGCCATGCTCCTGACACCCAGAGGGGAAGGCTATGGGGCACTACTCCATGGATGGTATGCTGGTGAGGCCAGCCCAGCGTGTTCCCACCAGTGCACCCAGGCCAGCTCGAGCTCTCATGTGACCATGTAGCAAGGGGATTCAGGGAGCTGATACAGCTGGAAATTAATAACTTATTCTGGCAGTTTTAGTCCAAATTACCTCCTCAAACTCAGTGCCTGACAGCCAGCACTAGGCTAGAGGGCAGTGATGCAACCACAGAAGAGGCAGCACAGCTGAAGTAGGTTTAAGTTCCAGGAGCTGGTTGCATCAGCCTCTCAGCCTTGTGTCCAACAGCACGAGGAGGAGAACCTGAGTCGTCTTCATGCACCAAATGAAGCCAGCCTATGAAAAGAACACAAGTGCTTTTAAGAACTAAAAAATTAAAACTCCCCAACATCAGTGAACTAATGGGAAGTCTGAATTTTTTTGTGTTCAGAAATTAGGGGGAGGGACAAAATCCTGGCAGCCTGTGTGTTTTACATGAATCTAGTGATGCTGAAAATACACAAGTCTCATTAGTGGAGTTCTTGTAGCTAGCTTTGTTATGTTTTCTGTAATAAAAAAATAACTGAAGGGAGATTGAATTTATTCTGTGTTAATAACCAGAAAGGATGTTTCTGGATGGCTACCAAGTGGTGCAGAACCATGAAAAATACAAAAGAAACCCTACTGTTCCTTCTTCCACCTTATGTGCTTTTACATGAGAAACATACTTAACTTCAGCATTGGCCTTTTCTGTGTTTTTGGTCCCAAGTATGACTGAAAATACAGCTGTCTGTGGGATGAGCAGCTTACAGAAACCCTGTTGTCTTGTAGCTCTTAATGTTTATCTCCCTGGTCTGATTCCAATTCAAGTGAGTTACGACTGAAAATGATTGCTGTAGGTTGCTCACTTAGCAATATATGTAAGGTGTAAAAAAACTAGATATAGTTCTCTTATTTCTCTTCTAGACATAGCTTTAAAGGTGTGGTGGTTTTAAAACTGATCAAGTAGTCAGTGCTAACATCTGACTGCAGCTGCACATTTTCTTCAACTTTATTTTTGAGACAAATTTATAATAAGACATGAAAGGTCTTAGCTGTTGTATTTGTCATTAACATATCACAATAACTAACTATCTCTCTGTGAACCTTTTATGTGGCAGCTGCTCAGTAGCATTTGCATTCAGAGAAAGGACTAATCTTCTTTTATCTTGATTTTAAGGCAGACTGGGGTTTGACCTAGTCCGGGTTTAGGACAGCTTTGTGGTAGAATATGTAAAACTGCACTTAATAGAACTGTTAAGTACTGTGGACTAAAGGCAGTGATTTGGACAGTGACTCAGGATGCTTGCTTGAAATACGTATGTATTTCAGAGTGCTCCAGAGTAAATTAGGCAGCATCTGCTGAATAGTGAAATGAGTGTTTGAGTTCCAAGTCCTTCTATAAATTGGAGAAGTATCAGGAGGCAGACAAGGTGTAAGTTCCATGTCCCAGTTCTGTGTCTGTCACAGATTTCATGTGTAGCTTTAGTAATTTCTCGAAGGTCTCAATACAAAGTATCTCCAGTTTAGGGCCATAAGCTGCCAAAGAGCATACCAGCAGACAAAAGCATATATGAATTTTGTAGTCAAAAATCAGCAGTTCAGTCAGCTGGCAAATCAGCCAGTCAACAGCAGACCAGCATTAGAGCACAGTTTCTGTTTGCTCCCTTCTCTGGGAACTCAATTCACATCACTTCCAGTGTAAAAACTACCTGGCCAGGCCTTTGCTTTCTGTAGCTTCACTGGCGTTTTCTTCAGTAACATAGATAGGACAAAGGCATAAGGATCTACCCTTTCTTCAGCACATGGAGGTCAAGTGGGGTTTAAGTCCAAGATCCTGCAGCCCCTTCCATAGGACTGATGGAAAGGGGTGTCAAGAGCTGTTCTAATCAGTAATATGGAAAACTTGAGGTACAGATGATGTTTCTGTTTTCATGAGGCTGTCTCTTGTACCCTGCATTTTTGTTAGAAGCTAGTGAGGATGCATTCTGTTCAGTGTATCTGGTTACTTGCTGTACCTGATATGATGCATCTGAGGTAGTCTCTTGTGTGATACTTTTGATATTACTAGGAAAGATGGTTCAAAAACAGTTTTACACAGGGGTACATCAAATCATGCTATATTGCCTACAAATTTCTCCACCAAGTAATTTTGATTTTTTTTTTTTTTAATTAGTAACACTGACTCCATTTTCTTTGCTTTTTCGTTGACTTCAATTTGCAATTTTACTCTGGGAATCGAAACAGAATAGTTTCTGAAGTCGGATGGGATTCTTAGAAATTCAGTCTAGCACCTCTGGCATTTCACAGTCTAGATTTTGAGTAGTTTGTTTACTCTTTGCTTCAATTTTTGAGACCATTCTATAGCTGCATGCCATAAGTGAGATTTTAATCTCTTTCAGATAAGTTGATTTTTCTTTATCCTACAGACCTGCTGGCTTGATGAGATACTACCAACTAGATTGTCATAGAGATTCAGATGTGCTTATAATCAAAATCTGGCTGGTAATAGTGTATCAGTTCCAAGTGATTCACTTCATAGATTGATAGCTTTGGATGGGGCAAATACATGTCTGAGAGTTGCAATAATCTGTACATCCCACATTGTTTTATGGAGGAGAGTTTGCAGGTAAAGGTTCTTATGAACCATCTTGAAACCCACGCATGCATTTTATTAGACTCGTGACAGTGATCTGAGCCCTCACAAATATTATGACACTTCAGTTTGCAAAGATGAACACCCTCCTTTTACATACTGGTGTTGTGTTTGGATTACCATTGGATTATGGCAGTATTTATGTTTGCTCCTTTCTCTTAAGATTTAATTTTTTAAGTATTGCACTACTTGTTTATTATTTTTTTCAGTAATACTTAGTTATGAGCATTTAAATGTCAAGTATTCTGTGGCTTATGGTGTTATGAATGGTAATTAAAACTTCATATTCCTTCTGCTTGGCAACTCGTGTGTGCTAATATATATAATTATTCATACACTTAGTTTCATCACTTCATTATTGTTTAATTTGACACTCTGACACTTGGTTTACTAGAGTCAGATTTACCTGCATTCACCAAGTAAATAGTGTGAGTTGCTTTCATTATTTCCTCACTGGAGAGGGTATTAACATTTATGTGTAAGAAAATGAGACCCTTGTAGCAAGGGTAAAGGTTAGTCATTCTTTTTTCCCTGTAAAGGATTGATTTGTGATATTAAATAATACTGGGATGTATTTCACCCCCAATCTTCCTTTCCTTATATATATATATATACATATATATACACAGACAATGGAGTTGGGAATCAGAAAGGCTGCTTTCACTTAAACATTTGTATGTTGGAATATATGCATGAACACTAATGAGTATACATATTGAGAAGTAAGGAGTCTGCATTAAGATAAGCTGAAACCTCCCCTGTGTTTCTGCTGGAAGGATAGAGGTGGACTTCTAAAAAGTTGTGTGTTTATGTGTTTATGATGTATGTGTCTCTACACATATCTATCCATAAATATTCTCCCACATCCTGTATATATTTGCTTTAGTGCTGAAATTACATATTGTTCAGTAGATGCATCCATTAACTCCATTCCAAGAGAAAGGTAGATTTAGAAAACAATGGGCATTGAAGTGCAGAATTCTGTTGACACAAAATAAAAATACGAATGGTGTTAAAAATAAATTTGTAAAAATAATATTCATAGGTAAAATACCGAAATTATCAAAATGAATCATGGGAGGAACTGATGCAAAATGTAGATATTGCAGAATCCAAATTATTATATTCATGGAGATCGTAATTAATCATGTAATTCTAGATATACACGTACTGTACCCTAAAAATGTATTGTAGGTTTACAACTGACTAGCTGTTTTATGTGACAGAATGTAGTCTTTGCATATTTATTAAAATTATTCATAACTGGTTGCAGTCTAGATGAACTGCTCTATTCTTGTGTTTTGCTTCAATACATTTTCTGAATCATTTTATCATGACATTATAATGGAAATTTTTCTAAATTTTAGAATGATCCATGGGGCATTTTCCAAAACCCCTATCAGCATCTCTTAAAAACATGTATTTGCAGTTTACATTTAAGAATACATTTAAAAGATTTGGTAGCAATGTATATTTATTATTTGTTTGCTGCTGTTTTTTAAAAAAAAGGTTTTATTTGGATGAATAAGGAATATACATTGAAAAAAGTAGGACTATGCATTTAATTAAATTTTATGTACTTATCTATTCTCCAGCTTACAACTATAAATTGGTTCTTTTAAAAATATCATAAGATGGTGAAACATGTTCATAATGGATTTTTATGACCTTACCCACAAATATCCCAGCAAAGTTATAAAAATCAATTATATACCTATGGAGTGTGTGGTGCCTCACAGCTGTTCCCCGTGTTTGTCTGGGTAACAAGACTTTTGCTGAAAAAAAATACAGTATGGGGAGGCTTTCTATCAACGTGATGTGCAGTTAGTGTGACTATAAGATAGTCACAGTTACCTTATCTGGTGGCTGTTCTATAAACATTGGCTAATTTGTGTACACAGGTGAGACATCTTTATTTCCAATAGAGTTCAAAAAAGTCTTCCTGTACCAATATACAGAAGTAACCTAAGATGATACATCCTGTGTACCTTACTTTATCAACCATGTATTTATTTTTTTGATGTAATTTGCAAGAGCACAAGAAGAAAAGTTTGGCTTTCAGAAAGAAAAATTTAACTTAAAACATTTCCACATTAGGAGTGTAGAATGGTTAGAAGTTGGTTGGGTCTTGTTGCGTGAAACTGGAGCAGGCTGATACTGTAGTTGAAATCTTTTGCTTTATAATAAGTATCCATATGCAGAAATCCAAGGAATTTCTCTTTTTAGCAGCCTGTTTATCCACATCATGTCTGAGCTCACCCTTACCTAAAGTAAAATATTTTTCCACAGTAACGTTTATTAATTTAATTCCTGTTCTCAGATGTCTGGGACTGATTCAAATGTTTGGGACTGAGGTAACAGATTGTGGGGGTTGCCTTCTGTTTTAGCTTTTCAACAGAATACTATGTGAAAGGTCTTTTTTTCTCTACAGACAGTGTGATACAGTGGTTCAGGGCAGTAGGATGACAGTGAAAATGCACTGTTAAGCTTCATTGTTTCTTAGGCAGAACAAAACTCCTCTCACAAATTACCGCTGTGCCTCTTCCCAACCTGTCAATGGTCTGTACGTCCATGTGTGCTTCTCTGATGTGATAACAGAAATCAGTGTCTAGATGGGGGTTATTAGAAGTTTTTGCTATAGCGAGTGGACAAGACAAATACCTGAAGTGACTTGATTCCGAAGCAGTAGAGGTATGTGCTGACTTGAGGGGATTGACCTGCCTCAAACCCTCTGTGTGACAGTGTTTGTCTACAGTTAGCCAAGGGATTTTCTCTGTATCCCATCCAACATTTTACAGCTTTAGTTGGGCAGCAGTTTGAGAGAAGCACATGATTCTCCAGACAGCCTCACCCCTCTGTTCTGCCAGCACAAACAATGTAGATAAAAGATATTTGATGAACTTTCTGGAAGTTTTGTAATTAGAAGGTGTTTCTTGCTGGATATCCAGCACAAAAGGGGGCAGACTGGCTGGAAGCTACTGAGAGACCAGGACGGGTTTGCACTTACAGGCTAATAGTGAGCCAGTGATATTAATTTCTTTGTTAAGTCTCTGCAAGCAGTGACACTTCTTACTACCTGTGGGTCTCAGGGCAGTGGCAGGCTCATGGTTTACTGTCAGCACAATTGTTTTGGGGATGAAAGATGGACCACTTGGAAAGCTTAACCTTTCCGTTCTCCTTTCAGAGGACAGACAGCCCTTTTCTCTCTCAGAACAACATGACATCAGTTTTACTAGGGAAGGCTGAAAGTTTTTCAGTCTTGTTTTTTAACCAGCATAATGGACAATTTGGACCAATAACTACCCTTTGTCAGTCCTTCTGTAACAGCAGCCGAGGAGATACTGTCATCAATTTTATTATACCCTTTACTTTCCTGTGAACCTACTCCATTGAAGGGAAATGCTTAATGCTCTTACTGTTAAAATCTCAGAAACTTTTAGAGTCAGTAAAGAATAACACTAGCTCAAACTTTGGGCCTTGTTCCTGAACTCTGATTTAATGCAATTGTTATTTACAGCATTACAGAGTGGTAAACAGCTGCTTGTGCCTGCTGGGTTTTTTTTTTGCTGTTGGTTTGTTGGGTGTTGTGAGGTTTTTTCCACCTAATGATGCCAACAAAAGTGACCTGGCGTTTTTCCTTTAATTAAAATGGGCCTTTGTGAATTAGTGTGTGAAAATCACGGGATACAGCACTAATTGGAGTTTAGGCAACTGTTTCTCTAACCTTTCACAGTGAAACTTCTATATGAAATGTTTCAGTTTTAATTTAGTAGCTTGAGAGTTTTTCATAGCTAGATATTAAATAATGATTCTTGACCTTTTTGGACAAATATATTGGTAGTTTTTTTTCTGAATAAACCCATTCATTTGTGGCTGTTATTACCTGTGGTTTGACTGCTTCAGCTCCCATTTGACAATGTACATCCTAAGGACATAAGAAAAGACTTTCTGTCTTAGATCTGCAGCCCATCAAGCCCAGCAGCCCCCCTGCCCCAAGAGGCAGTAGGATATACTGTTTAGGGAGACCTCTGTCCACCCTGACCTTGAAAGTTTCCAGAGATAGGGCATCTACTACCTCTCTGGGTAAGCTTCTCCAGTGTTTTACCATGCTCATTATACAAAACTCCTTCCTTATATCTAGTCCGAATCTACTCTCTTTTAGTTTAAAACCATTACCCCTCATCCTGTTGCAAGAAACCGTCCTAAAAAGTCCATCCTCATCTTTCTTATAGACCACCTTCAAGTACTGAAAGGCTGCAATAAGGTCTTCCTGAAGCCTTCTTTTCCCCAGGCTGAACAACCACAACTCTTTCAGCCTTTTCTCTTAGGGTTGGTGTTCTAGCCCTCTAATCACCTTGGTGGCCCTCTGCTGGACTCATTCCAACAGGTCCATGTGCTCAGGACCCCAGAGCTCGATGCACTACTACAGGTGGGGTCTCATGATAGTGGAGTAGAGGGGCAGAATCACCTCCCTCGACCAACTGGCCACATCCTTGCTTCACTGAAAAAACCCAGATCAAGAGTAAAGTCACTGATAACATTTACATCTTTCTTATGTCTTGAGGCTTTGGTTCACAAGTCAAATGTTTGTCAAGGATGTATAGAAATAGCTGAGGTTTTTGACAGTGTTAATGGGTTTTAAGTATAAAATTCTAGGTGTCCTAATTGAACTAAGAAAAGTACTGAAAGTTGCTATTTGTTAGGAGAGCACTCAGCATAGATTTTGAACACCAATTAGCAGTCTACACTGCAGTAGACTAGATCAAAATCAATATTTCTGCCTGGAATTCACACAGCCTCTTTGAGAGACGAGATTAATATGGTTACTGTTCGACTCTGTTCTCAATCAGCTAAGTATGTGCACTTGTCATTCATATTTTGTTTTTAGCTTGTTATTCTGACGGAAGAGTCTCTGAGGAATGAAAGGAGAGCCAGTTTGAAGAGTAAAGCAATGTAACATTTACATATTTTCACACTGTTAGGGAAGCCGGCTGTTAGGCTTTGAACATTATTTATTCATTTGGTGCTGCTATTTGTTACAGACCTCTGAAATATGTTACTGACAGTAACTAAACCATCCGTCTCACTTTAGGATTTCTACTGATTGCTAATTTTGTTGACTAAGTGGTGGAAGAAGCTCAAAATGTGTTATAACTAAAAAGACATGGTTCTATTAGGACTTTTTTTTCCTAATACCCTGCTTCCATACTGAGTTGCAAGAGAAGGTTTTTTTAATGTTGGCACATGCACTGACAAAACATCATGTTGTAGGGCCTCCCAAATCATGCAGATCACTTCAGTTTGGGCTGATGTGTTCTAAAAATCATGCAAATGAGCTTTCCATCATGGTTGTTTACCCAGTGGGTGGAAATATAACCATCATACTCGAAGGAGCTGAACCAACTGACTCTAAAAGCAATTACTGGCAACATTGATTTTTCCATTAATTGGCTGAACCTTGTGAAACATGAAATCTCTAAGGACACTGTCTGAAATGTGTTACTGCTTTTATTGCTGTTATGATTATTAGATTTTGGATGCTACCAAAATGTCCTGGACGATATTCAAAATACAAGACAGTTCCTGATCCTGAGAACTGAGAAGTCTGAAAGGCAAAGCAATGTCAAAGGGAATAAACATTTCCAAAGTGCTTTATAATTTCATGATTATTTTTATTATTAACTGGTTAGATGCTTCACAATATAAATGGGACCTTATTAAAAATGTTGAGTTATGAGGGGGTAATTCCTTGCCATAGGACATCAGAGAGATTTGTCCATACATAGGTAGGTGGAAGCACATCAGGAGTTTGCTGTGTGTGTTATGGTTCATCCCCAACTGGCAACTAAGTACCTCACAGCCACTCACTCATTCCCTGCTCCCCACTTCCAGGTGGAATGGGAAGGAGAATCAGGAAAAACATAAACAATCATGGGTGTGGCATAGGCAGAGGGAAATTATGCCCTTTGCTATCTGGACAGTGGGCAATGGCCAGATTTTCAGAGTCATGTGAAGGAAACAGCATGAGGATTCAAGTCCTGATTGCTTGAATTCTGGTGGAAAAATTTTCAAGACTTCGCAAGAAAACTTAATTCACCCAACACCTTATTCACATTATCCAGCCTGTGTTCTATTTCATTACAGTTTTATACCCCCTAGAGCTCTGACTCCCTCTTTGTCATTGTTGTGCTTATTGTATGGGGCACATGACTAGAGCTGTTATATCATTCATTTAACAGCTATAGATTCCTTTATAGATGCCTACACCTGCCAGGCCTACACCTACTGGACATTAATTTTAGCATTTTTCTGGATTAGAGTGTAAGTGCCTGCATTGGAAAACTACTTCAGAATGACTGTAAATGTTTAATAACATTTTTTAAGTTTTCATCCTTTTCTTGAGCCAAATATGAGTAAAGAGAACTTAAAGAAAGGCAGTGGCTGATTTCTTAGAATAGCCATCACTGAGGCAGAGATTTCCTGGATGCCGTTTTTGACCCTATATCACAGTCCAAGTCAGATTGTCTTTCCTCCACTCCTGCTTGTTTGGGAAGAGTTGTTGCTCTACTGCACAAAAGGTTAAAGCACATTCCCTTCCACTGCTTGGACCTGAGATTGCAATATAAGCAGTTGCTAACTAAGAATAAAGGGAAAAAATTAAGAGAGATAGATGATACCATGAATAACACAAAGTAAATCAGTATTTATATCAGACATTGTTTTTCTTTCTCTTCTACTTACTGTATTGCTTACCTACTGACTCTTTAGTCATAGAGTTCATTTGTATATGAAAGTATTCCTCTGAAAATTTGGAAACTTGTGTATTTTGAGAAGTATTTTTTCTGTAGACATGACAGCATGATAAAATGATTAGCAGAGTTGAAGAGAAGATAACAGTATAGGAGACAGAGTTACAGTAAAAAAAATTTACCCTCAATGATTTTGGAGAATAAAATAACATTTCAAATGTGTCCTGAAAAGAACAGCCTGCAGTTCAGCAGAGCTGGGTGTAAAGTACCGATTGAAGGAATACATGGTTGGGAATTACTGCTGAGCACTGGATCTGCAGAATGAGCTCTGGAACCACAGAGTGTCAGCAAATGCCACCATATCACTGCAGAAGGGTCTTATGTGACATGGAAGAAGTAACGTTCCTGCTGTACCCAGTTCTGTCAGCCCTATTTTAAGGTATGTATCCCAGCTGCAAAAAAATGGGAACCAATTAGAGAAAGTCCAGAGCAGAGGAACAAGGAAAGTCAAAGGCTAGAAAAGTTCACCAATGAGGAAAGATGGATGAAATTGAGGGATTTACCCTGAAGAAGTATATGCTGAAATGTTTTCAAACAAGTCTCTGAAGAAGAGGAAGGGGGAAAAAAATATGATCTTTAGTGAGAATAAGACAAAAAAATTGGACTCAAATTAACTTCTGTCATCTCTGCAGATCTTCAAAAAAAATCTCAAGACAAACTAGAGTTGATCCTGCCATGAGGCAGAAGATTTGAAGCATATGAGTTCTCTATGTCCTGTCAACCTTATCTTTCTGACTGCATTTCTTACTGTGTTCTCAAAATCTGGCCTTTCTTTGCCCTTCCTCTCCCCCTCTCCCTTACTCTTAAAAAAATGAAGAAGAGAAAGTACCTTGTGCTTTCCTTCTCCCTAAAAAGCTACTGAAGTGGTAATTAGCACCGTCTTTGTTGCTGTGTAATATTGAATGATCTTCAGGTCTGTCCATCGTGCTTTAGGTGCATAAATGTTATGTATATGTTATGTATGTATTTAAATATATAATATTTAAATGAAGAAAGGTTTAAATAGTAATATCAAATTCCAAAGAGGAAAAAAGAGACCTGATACTTTATGGGATTTTTTGGGGGAAAAAAAATCTCAGCAGAGAGATTGTAATTATGGTCAGCAACTGTTCCTAAAGGACACCTGAAGTCTGGAATGCAGGTTCAGTTTGCTTCCAGCTTTCTCAGCAGAGTTCGTTGCAGGGTAATAATCTCCATCATCTTAATTTCTGTTGTGGAGCTGTGTAATCCTCTTACTTCAGACCCATTATGTTGCTTTATAGCACATGTGTTGCTAGAGGGAGGTGTCCTCCCTGGTTTTATGTGAACCACACATAAAACACTACAGGTAGGTCGCAACCCTGAAGAATTTTACAACGTAGAAGCGGGAAAGAAGTTTATTTACTTTAAAAGTAAATAAAAATTAAAATAAAGTTAAATAAAAATAAAAGTTAAGAGCTTTTAAAATATCCTCTTGTGGCTGAAAACACAACTTTGTCAGGAAAGAATATGAACACAAAACTACCAATTTTCTTAGTGGGCAGAGCACGGGAACTGGGAAGCGCAGTGAAGCCAGAACATCATAAATACCAAGGATTTCAGCTGTCTGCAACACGGTTGAGTTCTGCCAGTCTTTACTATGAAGTGGCAGCTATGATTTCCTTCCTTATCCTTCATACTCTCCCTTTTGATGTTACTAATTTACAGGATATACAGCCAGCAATTCAGTTTTTAATACTAGGAGTGTGTGGATCTTCAGCATCTCACACACCTACCTCACTGTTGCACATACGGGCTTAGAATTAATCTGATTCAAAGACCTGTGTGCTGAAATAAATTATTGGATATGATTATTGAAAAACAGATACAAACTTTTTGAGTGTTGAAACGCTTCAGTAGTAATTGCTACCCAAATTGCCAACTCTTTTATGGTAGCAGAAGAGAGGGAAGTGAGGGAGGAGAAATAATCATTTTAGGGACTGTAAGTTGGAGAGGTGACAGGCACCACTTCATCAAACATAAGAACAACCTCAGTAAAGAAGAGCGGTGATATCTCACAGCAAAGCCCAGCAGTTCAAAAAGGTGTGCTTAAACATACTACACACTTTATCTTTTTGGTCTTTTTGTTTGCTTAGGCTTATGGCACCTGGGGTTTTTTATATAAGCAAATTTAAAAGGGCTGTTTCAAGATCCATAAACCTGATGATGTCAGATGCACACAATGAAAGCAGATCTGTGACTCTGTATCACTGTTACTTATAGAATTATTTAAAGATCTGTCGAAGTGTTTTGTTGTCACCTTCCTGCTATTTACACCTCTAAGATTTTTGGTTTATGAGAAACAAAAGCAAACTGTGACTATTTGCTGTAAATTGAAGCTTTTAATAACTATGTCTGCTATACAACATTTATCAGCTTTGAACATTCTGTCAGTAGAAAATAAAAATAGCAGGAAGTCTCAGCAATAGTGACACTGAAATTTTATCTGCTTATGATCAAAAGGTGTAAAATACAGGCTTCAAGAATAAGGAATTGTAGTTTTCCTTTAAAAAAAAAATCACATTTGCTGTGGCTAACAGTAAACTCTGTATATATCACCACCAAAATAAATGACAAAGAATTTGTGTGTAATGTAGTTATCTACACAAAATACTATTAAGCCCTTTAAACAGTAAGAGATGGCAAAATAGGTATTGTTTGTCAGACTCCAGCGTTGGGTGCATTGTTGGATGCAAAGATGAAGGTGTGTAGTTCTGCTCAATAACAGATGTGTTTTATCACCTTGTAAAACTTGGCTGTCATGTTAGGGTGTTTGCACTTTATGCAAAGAAGGCATTTCAAATGTAAACTTTTTCAAATAGCGTTATTTTATTTAAACTGGAAATGTGCTTAGTAAAATGAGTATGTATAACAAAACAAAGTTTAAAGTTTACATACATGGACATAATTTTTTGCTCTTGTTTTTCAGTGCCAGTGAGGGAGATGTTTTCTTGGTAATTTTCTTGAGGATTTTTTGTTTAAACCTTTAAACAAATAAAAAATAGCTAATTTATCAACCTTAGTATTTTTATTCACTAGTGAAGCATACTTAGAGTAACAGTACAAACTGTGAAGTACTAATGTATTATGCTGTGGTGGATCTCTTGTTACAGAATAGAAATATTTTGGGACAGCCCTGTTTGTCTTTACCTGAAGTGTTTTGCTTCCAATGGGACTAGTTCAGTTCTACCATCAGAGGTGTTTTAAATCCAGCCTGAGACACTGGTTTCCACCTACAGCAATTTTCCCTTCAGACTCACTTTTCTCTCATTTTATCTGTAAAACCTCTAACAAGGTAGAGTTATTGTAGTAGGTAGTCTTAGAAGATATTCTGGCAAATACTTGTGTTCTGTAGTCTTTGTGTTCAGTAGTGGATGGCTAATGTTTTGTGTTCTTTTTTTCTGCCAGTTAGAAAGCCAGTAGCTATCATTTTCCTCTCCAATAAACCATCTCATTCACAATGTTCCTTTGAAATAGCGAGGCTCGTTTTGCCAGAAGATGAATCTGATTAAAAAATCCACTTTCCATTTTAGGAGAGGGTCTACAAAAATTTTATCTGATCAAAAAGAAATGTTACAAGATTGAATTCCTGTCCACTGCAGAAGTAATTTTTAGCTGACACTACCTTCACTCTGCTGTCAGTATCTTTCAAGAGTAATATGGGAATGTAAAGGTGAAGGGGGGACACTTACCTAGAAAGGGATAAAATTATTCCTCTGGGAAATATTTTTTGTTTGTTTATTTCACAGTAAGGGTTTGAGTCTGTTCCTGATTGAAAGGGCAACAGGACCTAGAAGGGTCCAGCAGGGAGAACATGACACATAGGATTTGTTTAATTTAGAAAAAGAAAAAAGTTCTTAATTCTCTCTTTTTTCTGTTGGATTTCATTGGGCAGAAATTGTCTATAGGTGCACCATCATGATAAAAATAATGTTTTTGTCTAAGAAGTCTTTGTGCAATTGAAGCCTGTAAAGCAGTTTTTCTTATTCTGTAACTTTCAAAATAATTATTAGGTTAAGATTGTGTATGCATGTATCTAGAGTGATTTGTGAAGTACACATCTGTAAAACTATAACAAAATCTCTTCAGCCTGGAATCCTATAAAAAATGTGAAAAATGAGTCTATTTGGTTACAAGGCAAAATTTAGAATTTTATAGTACATTTATAGCAGAAATAGTTGAAGAGTTGTAGATTCAGAGTTTATAGGTTTTCAGTGGCATTACCTACTTAGGAAGGGAAGACCTTTAACATAATTAAAATAATTAATATTGGAAAACTATGTGTTCAGTAAGAAATACAAATCTGCAGTAATAGACCTGAACTCTCCATCCTGGGAAGGAAATGATCAACCATGATGTGTAAGAGAACTGTAAAATAATAAGTGGCATGATACAGAGGAACTTTAGTAAGTATTTCTCATAATCCAAGAATTACAAGAAATAATCTGGGATAGAAGTAAAACAGACAAAAGGAAGGAGGTAGATGGTTTGGTATTTAGCATGTCATTCATTCCCAGCCTCATTCTGCTGCTGTCTGAAGGCAAGATCACTCCTTTTCATATCCCCATCACCATCATTCCTACAGAAAAAATTGGGGTGCATAGACCAGACAGAAATCTGCTGTGTACTAGGAGTAGTAGTCATAGCGCATGCCATCACCTAACCCAGGCACTGCATCTGGCCATACCATTACCATCCAGGTGCAATTTTTGCCTTTGTAAGGAGCTGTATTTCAGTCTCTTGGACATTCCTTGCTTGAGGCCAGAGTACTCGTGTTCAGGGGCAAATGTTTAATAGTCAGGTTATTGGAGATGGATCCACCTAAAGCTCAGTGAGCAGAAAAAGTTATTATTTTTTTGAGAGTTAGAAGATGGGATGGGAGTTAGTTGGGATGGCAGTTAAAAGAAGACTGTGCAGAAGTCACCTGTGGTCGACAGGAGGAGATGCATTGAGATTTGAATGGGTTTTTCTTCCTCTTGCCCATGCACCTTCGTGTTATGTCGACCCTGTGTTCGACACAGTCTGTGTAGTAGTGTATTGCAAAGAGGATCGGGTGCTTTAGCAGAAGAGGAAATGGCGTTTGTACTGTGCCAAGAGGGGTCCCAAAGAAGCAGTGTCCCTGCCACCTGCTCCCCACCAGGTTGCCATTGTGGAAGAGCTGTTTCCTCTGCAGAGGACAGATAAAAGGAGAGCCCTGTTTTCCTCTGAGATGTAGCGTCTTCTGGTGTCTGTTGGGTTTCTGCTGCTTTGGGCTGGATACGTGCAGTCTGACATGCCACTTGGGCAAGGTTGCTGACCCATAGTCTACGTAGAGTCACTCTGTAACTGCTACATTGCCTGAGAGGCTCCGATTATTCAGGGTCAGTTCAGCTTTTGCAGCTGGAAGCTATCTTTAAGACCTCAGCTGCTACATGTGTGCTTCCCTGCCCTTTCTTCAGTGCTGAGGCTCAGGGCAAGGGTGAGATGCCTGGTCACAGAGCCAACCCACCTTCCAGGCGTGCCAGCTGCTCCCTGAAACCTGCCAAAATGCACCCTCGTGTCCTGAGACAAAGGTGCTGTACTCCTCCAGTAAAGTCACCTGCCATTTACTGGGTGGCTGGAGGACATGTGCAGGCAGTTCCTGCAGGAGCAGCTCTTGAGCTGTAAATCCTCATCATACTGGTGGTGACTTGTCCATCAAATGGCACCGTTGCTGGAACTGTGTCTGCACCTTAGATAACGTGGGGGATCTTTGTCCATCTCATTTTCACATATGGTCAGCATGCACATGGTGTAGGCAAGTTTTGAAACACACAGAACTTAAGAAATATTTTTCTTATACCCATAAAATATCTCACCTGCATTTTGACAGAGTTATAGAAGCTTCAAAGCAACCATATAATGGTGTGAAATAGTTTTCTTTCAGCAACATCTAGTGGCACCAGTTCTTATTTATGTTTCCTGGATTTGTAACTCCAACAGCAGTATTTTTAAAAGTCAGGTAAAGTGGTTTCATCTATTGGTTATATTTTTTGATGCTTTGGGAGATACGTTTAGTTTTTATGTTGGAAGCCACCAGACTATTTTAGAACCTGATGAAAAACATTGAGAAGTAATTGTAAAGCAAGGCTTTGGGAAATCACATGTTTTCAAGCATAATTCCTAAGAAATATATTAGATCTGTACTACAATTTAAGCACAGTGCTTTTAAGGAGGATGTGTTTTGCAGAAATAACGTTTGTCATCCAGTCATTCTTCCCAGGTAAGCACCCTTCCTTCTGTGCATTACAAGAATTCCTGGGCATGTAAATAACACACAGGAATGTCCCTGGGAGCAGGGCTTAATGTGGGACAAATGCTTCACTGGTGCTTCTGCTCACAGAGAGCTTTCTCCTTGTGTTTGATATAGGAGTCCTAGCTGATTGCTCATATATTTTTAAGAAAACTTTTTTTGCCGTCTTCTGTCCCTATGTCTTTACACACTTCAAATTTTGAGAAAATAATTCTTCCTTTCAGTCCAACTGTTTTGTAGGCACTCTGGTTGAAACGGTTTTCCTGTGTTCATTGGTTCAGTAGCTTTGGCAAATCAGTTCAGTGAAAAATACCTTTCAGAGTTGTCCCTCAGACTCACAGAACAGTGCTCTGGTGTGACAGGTGATTCTGGTACCTTTAAAACAGGAACTCTCAATATAATTACATTTTTTTTATTCACACTTGGGTGATGGTGATCTTTTTTTACTTTCTTGACAGTTTATGTACAAAAGAATATATATGTCTGTGTGTAATTTAATGAATGAGTCTATTGTCCTTTTCACCCCGCTGCTCTCTCCCAACCCCAAAAACAAAAAGGAAAAAGAAACAACCTACTTCTTAGAAGCAATTTTGATTAATGCGTTGCTTTAAAATTCTGGCATCAGGAAATAGAAGAAACGTATTTTGGATAACTGGATTTTTCTGGAAGATTTGCTTTTAAAAGTGGTTTTATATCTTTGCCTGGGTTAAGTGATACAGCAAATGCTTTTGATATAGTATTTGTGTTTCATCTGAAGGCTGTAAATATTTTTTTCAGATCTGCCTCTGATATCCCTGTGTTTAGCAGAAATTCTCCCTCTAACTGAAGCGTATCTATCATTCTTTAGGGTATCCATCATTGCACATCCTGATTCAATAAGAGATTATATCTTATTATCCTTCCAGTGAGTCACTGTATTTATAGGTTTAACTGGTATTGTCCAGATGTATCATCTTTGATTCACTGTGAAGGGTACTGTGGGACTAACTCCCTGTACACCACATACTGTAGGTTGGTGTTATGTGATGCTGAGCCATCCCAGGGACCGGTTTTATCTGTGAGTGGTACCAATAGATAACAACTGAGTTTTTGTTAGTGCGGAGTTAATATATTCAGTTTTGTTAAAATGAAATGTTAAGGAAAGCTTCAGTTTATCTTCTAATACTGAAAAGTCTAATCTGACTTGGTAGTTAGGGGGTTTCACATAGTTTCTTTTTCAGAGTCATCACAGAAGATTACACATATCTATTTACCCTTGTTTGGTTATTCAGTGTTATGGTAACTCAATAAATATTCACCAATTCTACATGGGTATTTCAACTCCTTTGAGAACTGAGGCATGAAGCATATTCAGATTGAAACTTCAAGAAGTGTTAATTGTGATGGAGTGTGTGACTCTTGATAAGTTTTAGGCTTCTTAAAAGGTGGTGCTTCACATAGCTTTGCGTGTCATTCAGACGTCCATTTTAACTTTCTGTGCATAATTGAAAATTGTTTTGTTTTTCTGCTTGTTGTAATTACAGTAAGATACCTTATGATCTTGTTAAAATTATTCTAAAAAACCTCAAAAAACGACAAACCAAAACACAGAAAGAATGTAGAACCAGATGTGCTTTTTTAATGAGGACAAATATAGTACAGATTTCACAATGTTAGATGTTAGTAAAGACATCTTTTCTTATTTGTGCATTTTCAGGAAGTAATTTTAGAAAATAATTGAGATTATAGCCTTGCAAATAAAGCAGAAGACACCAGGAGCTGTACTTCTGTGGCACTAGTAGTTGCCAGTAAGGCTGTAAGGCGAGGAAGTTAATTACAGAACCATAACAGTCTACAGATGTTTAAAAGATGAAACCACTAGTCAGAGTAATATTTTTATTGCTTATTACACTTGGGATATGAACAGTTTCAACCTGAATGCCAGGGAAGACCTCTTCATAGCAAGATACTAGTGAATTAACTCCTTGGATCATACTTTTCCCTGAAGTACTTAGAACACATAGTTAGCAATATTTAATATGGGGGAACACTTTCATTGCTTAGAGCATGGATTGAGTTCTGTTCCTAGCTGCTCTGGTGCTTAAAGCACTTTTCTTGGGGCCATCCAATTACAGCAATTTGTTAACCTCTTTGGAGGAAAAAACTGAAACCCATGTCCAGAGAGATGAATGAGATGGACCTGAGGGCAGACAGCTCTCTGAATAGGCTTTTGATTAAAAAATTACCTCATTCTTAAGTACTGATAGGGGAATTTCAGAGAAACAGATGAGAACCCAATATAGAAAAATTCTTGCACTTCCTGCTGGAGAAGTGTTCACACAGGCTGGAAGCGGCCAAAATAACCAGCTTTTAGAAAATCCTCTTTGCAGGAAAGGGATAATTTCATTGCATTTTTGAGATACAGTTGCTAGTTTTCCCAACAATTGTTCCTGATGGTTACTGCATGCACTTAGCAGCCAAACAGAGCACAATAGTCATTCTCAAGGAAGAAAAAATGCTTTTTTTCAAGCAGCAAAGGCATTATCCAGATAATTTATTAATTTATTAATTTTTTAACCTTTAAAGTACCTTCACATAATGCCATAGATTTGCCAAATTAAAGGAATTAAGAACTTCAGTGATGAAAAGCATCAGACAGAAATTCCCTGAGTCAATGGCAAGAGAACGTTATGGGCGCGCAGAGGAGAGGGGACATGCTTCAGTGGAATTACTGTGGTGTTTTGGGGAGGGGACTGGCTGAGCAGGCACAGGAGAGATGTTGTTTTAAAGCCCAGCAGTTCAGTAAGCAGATGCAATGCAGAGGAGGAGATCTCTCCACACTTTTCGGTACTCACAGGCTGCTTAAATGGTAGATGTATTGGTACTCCAACATCTTCTGCATACAACCTAGATCCAGTCTCAAAGGGATCTTTTCAGTTCCTAATCCTCTGGCCTGATGTGGCCTTTTTCCTACTTAAGGTTGGTGCATTCCTATGTTCTGGGCATGTATGGCTAATTTAAAAAAGGTTGTCTAGCGGCTTCACCATGTATTAGTGATAGATCTAATACTCAAGGTCAGGCATGTTCTCTGAGGTCAGTGTCTTGCAAAGTTGGTAATTCTTCTTGAATAGAGACTGGTAAAACTGAATTCTCCATTTTTTTTGTATTATCCATGCCTCTCTGTGCTTTCCTTTCCCTAAAGCTGGAATGGGTTTTAAACTTTGCAGAACTAGTTTTTTCTGTTCTGATGGGATTTCTTTAGATCCCATCAAGTTAAAAATTAGTCATTCCCAGGGAAGAGTCAGAGCAGTTATGGGGAAGAGTTGTTACCTACATGACATTTCCCTTGCAGATCCCTGGTGGTGGTCCTGGCCATTCAGCTGCTGGTGTTTGCTGTGCTACTCAGCATGTCGTGTCTGCTGTGTCACTCTTCTGATTCTGAAATGTCTGGCTGGCTGGCTTGACAGGTTTCTTGTACTGGCTTTGAACTGCTGGATAAAATTTCTTGCAAATGTAGTGGTTCCTTCTCATCTGTCTGGCTGATTTCCAGTAGGTGTGAGGTTATGGTGCTTGTCAAGATTTTGATGAGGGTTTTCATGTTTGGCACTCCCCAAACTAAGTGGTACTCATCGGTGTTTGAGCCTTCCTAAGAGGCAGTTTAAGTTGGTACCTTAGGAGTGAGAATATTTTTGTCTGTCAAAGAAGTTGTCACTGTCAGAACAGAAAGTTCCCCTCACAGGGAAGTAAAAGAAATATAGAAATCCCTATTAATACTTGAACCTGTAAAATATTCATTACTTTTTTTTTCAGTTCTTTTCTGCCGTGTAGGAGGCACCTTTAGGGTTGTGTTTCATTTTGTCTCTTTTTGTTCTGTCTGTCCATCTGAATCTTGTATCCTGGTAATTAAATGTAGACCTCCTTGCAATCATTTCAGTGGCTTTTAATGTAATCTGCTGGTTTCTTTGTGCACTATGTGTGTTCCCAATTTGACTTGATTGTGTTGGTAACGTTTCTTTGTCATCTGAGGACTTGTTTGTTTATCACCACAGCCAGTCCACCCATTAATTCTTGAGTATAGTCTTGACAGTTGTATCAAAGGCAAGATCTTTTACCCTGGAATGTAAGAAAAGGATAAAACATATATACTGTAATCTCCTAACTTCTGAAAGTAAAATAGAAATTGTCCACTGACCTAAGAGGTCCATCATGCTGTTCCAGTTTACACCTAGCAAGGATCAGTCCCATGGCATGTAAACTGAGCACATTTACTACCTTGCTTTTGTCTGTTCTTAAGAGGAAATTCTGGTACCCAGCATGCCGGAAAGTATTCGAGCTGGCTTTAATGAGTACGAATAACATTAAAGATACAACAACATAAGGCTCAGCAGTCTTGTGCAGCTGAAACTCATAGCTCTGCTTCTTCGCTGCTTCTGTTGTCTGTGCTGCCTTGGCTGGGAAATCACTTCTTCCTTTTCAACAGACCTGCAGTTTAGGAATGACTCATCCCTTTCTTGCACTGACATTGACCTCGGCAGAGTTACTCCTTTTCTGTGTGTGAGCAAATGAGAGAAGAATTAAACTTGCGATCTTGAAAAGAAGAATTGCTTAAATTTGATCTCATGAATAAGTACTGAGTCCTAATTTTATACTATTTCTGGTGTTCAGATGGAGACTGCAATATATTAGGAATTAAATAATAGTTTTGAAGCAGATTGAAAATGCAATGTCTATAGTTGCTCCATTATGACCTTAACTGTGTAACTGCCCCCAGTGATGGGACCCCAGCAAGGAGACCACACCAGCTTTGTTCCATTCTTCCTGGTGTTGGCTGCTCTTGCCATCCAGCACTCTGTTTTTTGCTTTCTTCTAAAACAGATCAGTTGGATAAATTCCTATTAAGAAATTACGTG
This sequence comes from Neopelma chrysocephalum, assembly GCF_003984885.1. Taxonomy (NCBI): domain Eukaryota; kingdom Metazoa; phylum Chordata; class Aves; order Passeriformes; family Pipridae; genus Neopelma; species Neopelma chrysocephalum. Next base: position 4,522,995 of record NW_020897765.1, read on the forward strand.
CACGGAACGGCAACATACATTCCTCTTGAGTTACTGTAATGCTGCCTTGTTTTACGTGAAACTAATATTTGTGCCCTAAAGGTTGCTGTTAGGGCTGTAGTACCAGTCTTCTGACATCTCTGAGATGCTGGTGTCCAGCCTCCTAAGCTGAAGCAATGTTAGCATGCTTTGGTTAGATATTTGGTTAGTCTTTCCTCTCAGAGAAGGCAGGTTTTAAATAGGCAGTGTCACTTCAGTGAAGCCACGTTTGAGACTCAGACACATGCAGTGTTAGTGCCTGATGTTTGACATTTTGAAAGAATGTATTTTCATGTTAGTAATTCTGAGGAGGGAAAATTAAGAAGCTTGAGAAACAGCTTCCAAATTGTGGGGTAGACTTTCGACTGTCAAAAAAATAATACTTTCAAAATGAGAAATTATTTTTTATTTATACATTCTGCATCTGTGATTAAGGTAACTATGAATAATTACTGTCTGAATTCCCTTTGGACTAATAGCAATGCTGTTCACAGCTATTACTTTTGAATAGAGCAAGAGGATTAGAACATAATGGCTTAAATAGAAAAAATATTGAAATTTAGTTTCACCAAGTTAGATTGTAACAGTGAGACATTTAAAAAAATAAACTGATCTTTATCAAACCTTTCTCGCCTGCCCCCTCCACTCAAATACCTTTTTGTCTCTGAGGAGAAAGTTGATGTAGGGACTCCTTATAAGAAATGACTCATTGCCCAACATTAATTGCTGAGCTGTCGTTTCTTGGGTGTTTTGTTTTATTTCTATTTTTGAACAGGTCTTCATGATCAAGCTATGTGTAGCTACACTTATGTTTAGGAGAGATTAAAAAACAGCATGTTTTTATGGTAATGAGATGTCGCATGTTTTCTTTACATTTGCAGTTTGTCAAAGTATGTTCAGGACAATACCTTAACTGCCTCCCTCTTGTCTCCTATTTGGGGGACAAAGACCAGATGGGGTATGACTTTGCCAAAAATTACAGCCCAGTGGTGGGAAAGGGCTTGAAACAAAACTAGATCATGAGGTGAAAATCCTCAATGATTCTAGGTAAGAGTAAAAGCTGAGCTGCAGAGTGGTCAACGAAGGGTCAGGGATGCATTACTCCAGCATCCTGAATCAGAGGACTTTGCAAACAGCCCCATGTCTCTCCCTACAGCAGCTCCTGGTAGAGCCATCTGGTTTGAACATGGTTTTGCAAAGTTACAGTCCCTCCTGACCAGTGTTCCAGTAAGCAGGTCCTGAGGAAAGCTGTGCATTGATCTGACAGGGATGTTGAAGGATCATTACTGCTGAGCAAGCCAGGGCCTTGTAAACCTGTCATGTTAACGCAGCAGTGCCTGTAACAAGCTGTGTTCATATGCTCTGGTAGAAAGGGAAAAGCACTTCCCCTTCTAGATGTGAGGTGAGGTCTTCAGTCAACCTGTCCTCGTGCTCTCTGCTTTCTGGAGTATAAGAACTTCTACGTGGTCATTTGGTTTATATTTATTTGTATGCCATTTGAACTGCAAGGTGTAGTAACCAGATCAACAAGCCAAAGATCACGAAGTAGAAACAAAGGGAGTGATTTGTCTGAGGTGGCACTTGATCTAAAGTTTCAGGTAAGAGCGGTTTACATAGAGAAATATGTTTCATAAGAGATAACTATTAAAGTGTCTTTGTAGCTTAAAAAAAGGTAATGAAGTTGGTGGTAACCTGCTCAGAGCATATTTCAGCCTGTTATTTTTGCTTGATACATATGTGGCACAGTGTGAGTTTTTTTAAAGCATAATTCTGTCTGTGTTTCCAAAGGCCAATATCAGGAAGATGGGCAGCAGCGAGGGTTTGAGTGGATCCTGTGGTGATAGGCATGGTGGAAATGGATGCTCAGTGCTGGATGAAAGCCTTTTTATTTGCAAGCTGACTGGCAGCAAGAATTAAGCCCTTGATCCCACATCCTTTATATTGGTCAGTGGAACAGTGCCATAAGCAGATTGCTCAGGTAAAATGTCATTGCAGTATCTAAGGAAACTTCTCTGAGAAAAATTGTAATTATTCATCTTAACCCATCATTTTCAGATACAGAATTATCAATTAGGCTTAGAGGGTTTAACCCTAGAATCCCAAGGAGAAACCAACCCTGTTCAATGCAAGGGACTGGAGTTTTACCATTAGCTTGAATTGAAGATGGGAGTTCCTTGCTGTTTATCTGCTGAGATGAAAGTATGTCCTGACTTTTGAGAAACAGTAACACTCTTTGCTTCTCCCACTCCATCACATCAGGTAGTCTTAACCATCTTGTTTGGCCATTCATTTTGGGTTTTATGCTCATCTATGAACAAAGGAATTGTACACACAATTTTATACATAAACCCTGACTGAGACTCTGTTTCTGGATTTATCAGGTTTAGCCCATTGTGGACAGCACAGCTGAGCCATTGAGAGCACCAAATAACTGTTACTCAGCTGAGGAAATTTCATAGCAAGTCACTCTTGCTGCCACCTCAGTAAAAAATTGTGAAACATGGGAATGTTGTTCCACAGAGAAAACAATTAGAAGCTTCAAGACAATCAACAAGACTCAGTTTCCTTTTTCAGGAACAGCAAGTATGTGAATATATCAACCTATAATCTTCCCTGCTGGAAGCCTAGCATCTTGCCTAATTTGATGATGTAAAAGCAGCATTTTGTTAGATTCAAAATGCCCCCTCAGTTGCAAAAAAACCCCAAACCCACAAACAAAAAGGGGTAAAAGAAGCACTGGAGCTCTTTGATATGAAAACATGTATCATTTTGTAGCCCTGCAGATGCTTGATATAAGATCAGTTATTATGAAAGTACAGGTGCTTGGTGTGAAACTTTTCCAAAAAATATATTGGATCACTTATATGGAGATAAATATTTTTTTAAAAAGTAGAGCTTGAACATCTACATTTTACATATTGTTGCAATGAAATGTGAAACACTTGTTCCCAAGTTTTAAGCTGGACATCTGCATAAATTGCAGTGCTGCTGTAAAATATTTCTCAACATGGACAGGTAGATGCTATTGGAAAAACCAGAACAAATTCTTAAGTTGCCAATATTGTCACAAAGTCTCCCTGCAGAATGAAGTTGTTTGACAAAGTGTTTCCCTGGTGATTTGGCTGCAGATGAAAATGTCTTCAGCAATAAAATTCTGTGCTCAGGTCTCAGCTCTCTGTGCTCATCAATCAGAAAATGACATATCAAGGATTTTTTTGCTGGATTAGGTAATATGGTGGGGAAAATATGTGAGGCATTGATATTCCTTTAAATTTCTATATGTAGGAGGTTTTTTCTACTCTTAAATACACATTATTTTTACATATATAAATTTTTTGCCTGCAGCTTCCTTTAGTAATCAATAGTGCTGCAATAGAACTAGTGTAAAACTATTTCTTATGTACACAGATTTTTCTTGCCTGGAGATAAAGCCTACTCTCTGAAAATCACTGTCAATCATAGGGAAGAGGGAGCTGAGGTGGAGGGATGTACATTTAGTGACAGCATTTCTACCCTCAGTGCACTGTCCTTTGTGGTTTAATATATTAATGTTTTGCCAATAAATGGCATTCTATAGAATTTTTGTGGCTCTATGTGTTGTAAACACAGTTTTGCTGTGGATAATCATGTTCTACATCTGCTGATACTTTCATAAGGTATCATTAATGGCTTTAGAAAATTCAATTACGTGGCTGCAAAGAAATAAATCACCTCATAGTTTAATTACCTCTAATATAACAGCAGCAGATATCTTCTGGGAAGCTGCCTCCTGTGTTACTAAATGACTGTCAATGATGAAGCTGCTTTTCTTAAAGGATGCTCTCTATTAGGGAGATTGTTTCACAGTGTTTTATGCTACATCTGTTGCTGCCACCACTAAATTTTATAAACTAATTTGAAATATGACAGATGTCAGTAATAACTTTTATTTCATGCCTGCTTTCTAAGGAAAAAAATGGAACTTACTGCAGTTCCCATGAAGATTTATATGAAATGTTTCATACAAAATTCTTTTAAAATACTTCTAAAATATTATTTTGAACGATGATATGGGATCCGTGGAAATACCTTAAAACAGATTTTAGCAGATCTCCTTTGTGCTGTGTGTGGCCATTCATTTCCTACTTTAATGTCTCAAAACTCCTCTTCAGATCCAACCACCTGAGAGGCAAAAAGGGCGCACAAATGGAAAGATAAGTATTGTATATTAAAAAAAGGAGTTATAAAAGGATGAGAAACAAGGAAAGGAAAGAAGAAAGCATAAAAGTGGTACAGGAGGAAGACCAGTAAGAAGATGAAGGCTGATGAGCTGGAAGGGGAAGAGAAATGGGAAGAGCCGAGATTCTGGACAGGGGAGATAAATGAGAAGGGTCAGCTGATTAGGCAAAGAGAATAGATAGGAGGAAGTGCAGCAATAGCAGAAAAATGGAGCATTTAGTAAAAGCAGAAATCAGGGATACAAATAATGAAAAGATAGGATATAAAAGATTATTGGCAGCCTTTTCCTCCCATTACCAATCAGTAGGTGGGAGAGAGGGATGATGGACAAATGTCAAAAGCACAACCAACTTCTGTTTTCTTGCTTGGCTTCTTAGAACTCTGGGGGGGGTTTGCGTGATTTTGGTTTACCATGTTTACTTTGGGTCAACTGCACTTCCTTTAATACCACTATATTGCTAAACTCAGTGACTGCTTTGAATTACTTGAGTCATATTATTTTAGGAACATAGCTTGAACTAACAGGCTTTAAAATTATTCTGAGCAATTTTGAATCATCTCTTCCTCGTGCTTCTAGAAAAGTGCAGGTTTCAGTACATCCCCTCCCCTATTTTAATTCAATAACTAGCAAACACTTTGACTTCATAGCTCAAGTGTGTAAGGGGTGTGCTGCTTTCAGTGTGCTAAATATGGTGGTGGTGCATAATCTAAAGCATCTCCTGTCCCTAGGGTGGTGAGGTGGCTTCAGAAGAGGTACAGAGCTCCCAGGATTTAGATGCTGACCAAGATGCGTGAGCATGTGCAGGGATGTGAAACCCTTGGCTATGCTGTGGCCCACCCTTTTATTTGCTGGCTAACAAACGTTAGCCAGGACGGCAGGATAAAAGAGCAAGGCTTTTTAAGTGATAAAGCCTAGGTACATTTTTGCTCTCCGGACAGGGGAGTGTGCTCTGCCCTTTTCTTTGGGCAATTTCCTTACAGCAGGGGTTCACACGTTTTTAACACTTTACAGGGTAATAGGTAGGTTGTTAACTAATGGCTATTTTTAGCCTCTAAGTTCTAGGCCATAACAATAAGAATACATTCTATTTCAAAAGGTGGTTTTTAAAGGAAGAAATGGGGATTTTTGCTGAATTCAGGAGGTGGGAGTTAGGCAGCACTTAATGTGTTGAATGCAGTGAGAGAAAATTTGAGCATAAGGTACAGAGACATGTAGGTTGGGTTTGGATGAACACATTTCTGTGTGGAAAATTATATACTGTCTCAAGGAAAATTACTCTTTCCTTCTGAAAGAAATTGTTGTTTTCTCCCATGTAGTGAGAGAAGTTAAGATCTCTCATTGTTGCATGTATAGTTTTTTCCCCCATACACATAAACAGAAGTACTATTAAACTAATTTTTGCAAAAATTATGGAAGATAATTCCTTCAAGGAAGTTTCTTTTTTCCTTCAAACTTTTTATTTCATGTGCTAATTATTTTATACTGCAGTTGTGAACCCCTGGCTTGTTCTTCATTGTTCTTGCAAAAATAAAAGATACACTGCAAGTGTATCTCCCTCCTTACTAAAAATAATTCCCAAGTAAAAAAAAATGTTCAGAAAGGCTCTGAGAATATCTGATCTAAAGTTGCCAGTACTGAAATTATATTTCAAGAATATAGTAAAAAACCCCAGTAAGAACAGAATTAAGTTAAATGAAATCTTCTTGTTTCTCTCAGGCCAGAATTAACATAAGTACAGAATGGGTAGAATGTAAAGAGTAATAATAACAAATAGTCACAGCCCAACTAAACAAAATAGCAGGTAAGGAAGATGTATCCTGGAAAAAGCGTAGCTCAAAGGAAAGTCCTGCCGTTTTGTCCTTGCCTCTCTGTCTTTATTTTTGACTCTCTACAGCTGATCTTCAATGCATTTGCTGAGCAGGGACAGCTTTTAAAAGGGAAAACTGTTCACAAGAACCAGGATTTTCAAGAGAAGGTCCTCAGTCTGCCACCAGTGATACTTAGACAACGTGTTTGGTTTTGATTTTGGCCCTTTTATCTAGTCTGGAGTGGAACCTCATTTGGGGCAGCCGTGGTGAGTTTGCGACATGGAGCAGTGGAACTGTGTCAAAGATGTGGGGACATCAGCAGGGAGTAAAACTCTGTTTTTAGAAACATTGTACAGGGAAAAGAGGCGATTCTTCAAACATTTGAGATGAATGAGAGTAGAGCGAGCCCCGAGCTGGCTGGTGCTGTTTGCAGGATCCTGGGCGTTGCCATAGAGACCAAGAAAGGGGTAACAGAGGAGTTTTGAAGAGAATATCAGCTGGGGCTTCAGTGACACTAACTTAGCATGTGATGTCTGCCAAAGAGCCCCCCTGGGGAGATGGGCAGTAATGTGATATGAGAGCAGGAGAGCATCGAGGTCACCTGGAGTCTGGTAAGAGCCACTGAAGTCATGTCTTGGACAAATGGGGAGGTGGTGGAAATAAACTCACCTTGTGTTCACATACACAGGTTATTTCCAAGTTACCTATTGGCACATTTCCTGACAGGGTAATTGCTTCTGCTTCCTCTCCCATTCCTGAAAATATTGAGTTTAATTCTAACAGTGCCTGCTATGGAGATAATCCTTTGGGATGTGAGCACCACCCTCACATCCCAAAGGCCTCACAGGCTCTCCTGCCCTGACTGCTTTATTCTCTTGGCAAATCAAAAAAAAAAACATAGGCTGACCTTTTCGTTGCGCTTTGGCAATAGTTTTGTGCTCTCTGCAGTATTTTCTCTTGACTCGTAGAAAATGCAGAGTTGACATCTGTGATTGGTTTGTGTTAGTGGAACAGATTTAGGAACATGGGTTACCTGCACAAGTGTCTTTGCTAGGGCCATGAATCTGAGCTGTTGGATCTTCAAAGACAGATGCTGAGTGATATTTGTAGGCAGCTCGCTGGACCTAGCACTTATCCCTCAAGACTGGGGACCCACCCACTCTCTCCACAGATCTGCAAATTTCTCACAAAGCATCAGGCCAACTGTTGTTTGGAGCCAGGGGACTTCTCTCTTCAAGCAGATAGTTTGAGCTGTATTGAGTCTGTACTTCACAGTAAGTCGCTATTCAGGATTTGCACTAAAAACCTCATTTTTGCTTAAATAAGAATTATTAACTTTAACTAAACACATGAAGCCTGTCAAATGGGTACAGTACTAAAGATGTCGAGTGAATGAATCATGTGCTGGAAGGAGAGTCAGGACAGAGTTTGTTGCTATAGCATGGAATCAGAATCTGGACAAGGCTCAAGATCAAGATATATGACTGCTCAGATACAAAGTAAATAGCATTTTTTAAATTAATGTCCTTGGCATTGGCTCTGTTAATACTTCCCTTTTGCAACATTTATTTTTTCATTAATGCAGCTAATGTGACTGAGAGATGGATGTGAAGAAGTGACAAGCACCATGTATGTTTAAACAGGGAAAGGTCTGCTGCAGTCTGTGCTCATGCTGACAGTGCTTGATCTTGAAGTAATGGTACTGAAAATTATAGACTAAGGAGAACAGCATTTAAGGGATCCTTGCATCAGTCAAGAGGCCCCCTATGTTCTTCTATTCTGTACCATAATAGCTTAGTGAATTCACATGGTCCACATGCTCATCTATTCCCTCCTTTCCTCCATGCTCATTGTCTTCACTGAAGTGAGAGTTACCTGCATGTTTCTTGCAAAATACCAGCTTTGTCCTCTTTCACATGCCAGGGTCATGAAGCTTTGTGTGTCTCTTATCCCCCTCTTGCCCTCACAACTCTTCTTTCCTCTCTTCCATCCTTCCTCTAGTTTGGTCTTTCTTCCTCTCCCTGAGGCAATTTGTTCTGGGTGTCAGCCTTCCTAAACTGTACTGGTAGCAAGTCCTGCAAGGATATGGGGGTGTGCTGGTTTAAAGGTAAACCAGCAGGGGAAATGAACCCGACTCAAAGGAGAGATTATAAGTCAGAAAAACAATTTAATAAAAATAATACAATAAATACAATTATACAGACAAGCAATTGATTTTAACCCACAAAACCCAAATGTATAACCCAGCACCCTGGGGCATAAACAGAGTGGTGTTCGTTGGGCCCCCCTCTCCCCGTGCTGAGCCCCACGTGGTCCCCCTGAGTCCAAAGTAAAAGGAGAGGGAAAACCTGTTGGTGAGAGTGCTGTTGCAGTCCGGTCAAGGGTGGTGATTGCAGTCTGGTTGAAAGTGGTGGTTGCAGTCCGGTCGAGAGTGGTGGTTGCAGTCTGGTTGAGAATGATGGTCTCAGTCTGGTTGAGAGTGGTGGTCACAGTCCTTCTCTGGATCCCACGAGTGGTACCAGAAGTCCCAAGACCCCAAGATTATATATCCTCCAGTTCAGGCAGGAATGCCGAGTACCTCCCTCAGGGCGGGGAGTTCCACAATGGGTGTGAGGACAGGAGCATCCTCCTATCTCACAGGCCTCTTAACACCCAGCTTATAGCCTGAGGGGTCAGGCATGCTCTGGGCAGCTGCTGTAAATGGTCTATTGTTAACAGTTTCTGGGAAATGGCATGGAAGGGTATAGAACACACAGCTTTGGGTTACACCCACACAGTGATGAGCTGGTCCCAGATGTTATAACTAGGACAGGGGGAAATGGGGGGGAAGTGTTAACTCTGGCAAAGAGTTAACTACTCACTGGCTCTTTGGTCTGTAGGCCATTCCCACAGACCTGGATGCCTGAAACAGCTGCAATTGCTAAGTACTGAAAGAGGTCACAAACCCTTGTGTAATAGACAAACACATGGAGAAATGCCACTCGGCCAACAATCATAACATCCAGGGATGTTATGTACAGTTACACCTACTATACTTGTAGGTCATTAGTCCCTAAGCACAGTTGTTTTTCCAGGATATATCTGACAGTTTCCTTATGAAGGTGTTCTACAGACCTGTCTAATAAAGTCCTGGGCAAGAAATCAGGCTGCCCATTATTCTGTGGGTCCGTGTCCTATTGTTCTCATTCCTCACCACTCTTTGTCAGCTTTGCATGGGCTCATGGGCTTTGAGTGACAATGGAGTTTTCTCCACAGCACGTATGCATGTCCCGCTGTGCAGTTGCACCTTCCGATTCCCACTGTCTGATTTGTGGGGGTGGGGTTGAGTTACAAAAATGGATTCGTCTATTTTCTTTCCTTTTCCTTTTTTCCCTCTGGCTGGCTTTTCCCATGCCTCCATCATATTAAATCTGATAACTAAAGAGCTGCATAGACACATTAACTTGCTGACCTGACAGAAAAGCATACACCCTGAAACAGAAGCATTTTCTGGAGTGGGAAAGTGGTCTGAGCAAACTATAGCGTGAATACCAGACTAGGCAAAAAAGTGAAGTTCGTGTACCTTTGGCTTTGGTTGGGGTTTGCTTATGTTTATTATGTTTATTTTGAATTTGCAGTGTGGTTTAGGATTAGTGATTTTTGTTTTGCTTTTGCTAGGTTTTTTAATAAAGGGATATATTTGCTTTTTGTTAGGCAGGAAACTAATCAAACGAAAGGGAAAGTTTCTTGAACGAAATATGAGAAATATGAGAGGTTCTGGAATTTGTTTCTTTTGAGTTTCAGTGTAAAGGGTGTCAAAAAGACTTTTAGTTGGGAAGTTGATGTGAAGCATAAAAAAACATTTCAGTGTAGTAGTATTTAACTTTTGAATTAAGTATTTTTCATTCACACAAAAATATGTTATATATATTTCAGCTTGGAGTTCAGTCTTGATCCCATTTGCTTGCTGTGATAAAACCTGCAGTCCATTGACATAGAGAGCAGTTGTTCACCATAGTATCATTTCTCAAAGATAAATTATGCAGCAGTAAAGACAAGTTCATAAACTTTATTGTATTGCTTTAGTAGCAGTGCTTTAGGTACTACTGGGAAGGCAAATTCAACACTAAGGCCTTCTGTAAGGTTTATTAGAACCTGCCAGTGTAATTTTTTTTCCTTTTTCGGACATTTTTCTAAGCTCAGTAGCAGGAGAGGGGAAGAAGAGGATGGTCTTTTTTTCTTGATCTTTGGTTAATCTTTCTGACTTCCTGCTTCCACTGGCATGGAGGATAATCATACTATAAGAAAAAAATTATACTCTCTTTACTTGATTGACTCAAACACATGTAGCTTTTTATAGGCTCGCCATTTTTCTTCAATAGCATTCATCTTTGTCATAGTTTAAAAATTATCTAGAAATAGTACAGTTACAGTTCTTAAAATTGTGTGCAGCTATGAGCAATATGTACCATCCAGATTTTCCATATGTTGAAGCAATGTTCTAGTTTTATATGTCTAGTAAAAAATTATGAGTGTTAAACAGTCAATAGAGTGAAACTGAGTCTTAATTGAATACTGAAAAAAAATCAGGATCAAAGTACTTTACATTTGTATTCTGAAGAATTTTAGGACAAAATGTTTCTCAGGCCCTTATGTGGTAACCCTGAAATATTGTGTCTTTATGGCCTTTGCAAACTGTACAAGTGGAATGTCAGCACCAGGGATTTATGTCTGTTTGACTTTAATTGATTCATTTTTTTCTTAAGAATTTCAGGAGATCTTTAAGCAGCTATCATTTTTGCTATTTATCTCTGGGTTTCGTTTTAAGAAGAATGTAGGAATGTTGAACTGTTGCTGTTCTAGCTAATGTTGCCATCTCTTTAGAGACATTGTTCAAACTGCAAGTTACAGAACTGAAAGACTTAAAGATAAGAGGAAGAGTTAATGTCTTCACTGCCTGTGCAGGTATGTCTTTTACAGCACAAGTGCTGTTTTCCTGACACATTTAGGCCTAAACATTTAGGGTCTTTTAGGCACACATTACTTAGGGTCATTTAGGCACACATTTAGGCACAGATTTTTTTTTCTGGATGAGTTGGGATCTAGGAAACTGCCTAGCTACATCATGGTCAATGCAGCTTTTTCACTGTGAAGTTGTTATGGAGAGGGAGCAAACAAACGCTACTTCTTCTGCAGTAAAAATCCCATTTTGGCAGTAAAGCAAAGCATCAGGCAGAGAGCTGATACTTAGTCTTTGAGTCATATTTTAAGTCCCATTGCCTTTAGCTAAATCCTAATAGGTGAGCATTAGGAATTCAGGTGCAGTCTCAAGCCTGCTAGCTCAATCGTGGTAGAAAGGACCAAATGTTTCCCCTACATGGGAGGAGCCCTGAGGATCTTGAACCTTATCAGTCCCTTTTCTGAGTCCTGTTCTCTAGAGCATGTGCTAATCAAGGGCGTGAGCTGGAAATGCCATTAGAGAGCAACCGGTCCACAGTGCAATTGTTCAACTGAGGATGCATCTATTCTCTATCTGAAAACATCTGTTGGTTGGCTTAGAGCACTTGAGCAGTGAGCTGATGGTAGCTGGGTGCTTCAGTGAAAATACAGCACTGTCACTGATGAGTGCTGGAAAGTATATTACCTGGGATGAGACTGAGGGAAGCAAGCCATCTTCTATGTATGCCCTCACTTCGGCATCAGGCAGCTTTCTGACTTTCAGGAACTCAAGTTTATGATCTACATGAGCCCCTCTCTACTGATGCTGCTCATTTTGATTGTCATTGAATAGAAGAATGCAGGCGAAAACACATTGCCACATTCTCCAGGGCCTGAGCGTCTGCATACAACTGTTGTGTCTAGGCAAAGTTGGTATTTATAAGGGCTCTGGAGTGGTGAAGAAATGAGGCATGCTATGAGGGAGAAGATGTTTTAGGCCTTAAAGAGGGATTGATTTGTGGTTATTATTGCTGCCTTTGATCTGCCAACAGGGATCTGAAACTAATCCACCAGAGCAGCACAAGTCTGATATATAAAGCCAGATGGAGATGCCAGAATAGGTTATGCCTGCTGTCTTTGACGCTGCCTTATCATGAAGTGATAAAACAGGTAGTACAAAGCAAAGCAAGCAAGGGTTAGGAGCGTGTGCGCTGCAGGAATGCTGCCAGCTGTGTGAAGTGAGTGCCAGTTGTTAAAGCCGCTGCAGGATCAATTAGCCATTTGCAGCATTACCCCAGCCTGGGGAGAGGCTGAGGGGCCCGACCACACAGAGCAGTTGTTGGTGCACAGCATTGAACATGTCTGAGCGCTTCCATGCTAAATTGAGGGAGTAGAAAATGCAGAAGTACTCCCACAAGCACGTATGGCCATAGAAGTGGAAAACGTTGTTTGTATAAGGACTTTTGCTCATCATGCATTCATGCCCCAGCTACAAAGTGTATGAAAATGAATTTCATTCTAAAATGTGCTGTAAGCAGTGAATATGGTGCAGCTGCTGAGATGCTGATGGGTTTTTACCACTTCTGGTTTAATGTTGTTTAGAAATTAGAGCACTTTGAGGCTTAGTATAGCTATTAGTTCTCTATAGATCTCATCATTGTCTGAGTCAGCGAACTTGTTGCATAAGAAGAGCTTTATATAGATGTTGGATCAATTGGCAGTGAGTTGTCAATAAATGTCTCCTAGACACTGCAATTGACAGGCTAATGAAGTGCTTTCTCAGTGACAAGAGAGCTGTTAGCAAATCTTTTGCCACTTTGCTTTTCTTACTACTGTATTTCTCATAAACCCACTCTATATTACAAACGTTGGGAATACTGAGATGATTTAGAATCACAGAATCATGAAGGTTGGAAAAGGCATTTCAGATCATTGAGTCCAACCATTAGCACAGCACTGCCAAGTCTACCACTAAACTATGGCTCTAAGCACCACACTTACACATATTTTGAACACTTACAGGGATGATGATTCCACCACTTACCTGGGCAGCCTGTTCCGATGCTGGACCACCCTTTCAGTGAATAAATTTTTCCTAATATGCGATCTAATATCTGTCTTTCGCAAGTAGAGGAGTTACCTGTTTTCTACCTTGTGTGCATATTCTGGGATTTAGCAAACATGTTAGTAGCCTGTATTTTGAGGAACCAGAAAGAAAGCACCAAGGACCTTGTTTGCCCTCCCTGCAATGTGTTTTCCAACATGCTTCTAAGAAGATGCAGAGTAGGTGATCTGCAACTTGTCCTCAAGGACTTCAGCCTTGAGTTTGGCTCCCCGTTGCTGCATTCTTTCTGCCTTCATTGCTGCTGTGGCACTTAGACTGATTCAGTGCAAGTGGTTTCAGCTCCATGTCCCTTTCCCTCTTGCCCAGACACAGATGGAACCACTGATTTATTTTACATCACTCTTGAAGGCTCCCGTGGGTGCCTTTTGCAAATATCTGATGAGTAAACTAGTTCTTGTCCTTTTCAGTAAAAGTTCTGTATTCGTTCCTCTAACTCATGACCATTCATAAGCACCAACAATTTAGGATAAGTGCTGCCTACCTATAGCAAAAGGATGTTCAGCAAAACCAGATCGATATGCATAATCCCACCTTCCTTGCAAGAGAAACTATTTTGGTCAGTGCATACATTAAGAAGTCACAGAGTGACTCATTGGCCCTTGATGAGAAAGCATAATTTTCACTCCACTGTTCATACTCAGCCTAGATGTTGTCCATATGTTGTTTATAGTTTGGAGGTTGTGAACCGCACCTTGCCTTTTTGCTTGCATGGGTAATTGACATTAAAGGCCAAACACTGAACCCACTGAAATCAGAAGCAAAACTTGTATTGATTTTGGTGAAATCAAAATCAGGCTGACACTGTATTGCCATTTCATCTTGACAGATGTTGGGAGAGAAGAAAGCCTTTCAAAAGGCTCTATGTTCTTCACACTGTGGACCTTGAAAGACACTGAAAGCAACTTGGGAAGTCATCTGGATAGGATGAGATCAGAATTTACTGATGTCAGTGTTACTGTTGTTTTCCAACAGGATGGTCAGCTTCTTGCTTTTCAAGAGAGAAGGAAACCAGTGTAAAAATCTGCAATGGATTAGATATTTTCCAAGAGATAAGAATTCACATAGTAAGTGAGACTTCTTATCTCACCTACCTCATCGAGCGCTATGGAACACAAATCTAGGAAAAACACTACTGTCGAGAAAACATAAGTATATCACAGTTTGTTTCTGGTAGATGAAGGGAAGCCCAACCCTTTGCTCAAGGTGTTAATGGCATGAAAAAAATATTATGTGATTTTCTTGTTGTTTTAGAACCACCTCCAACTGTAGGCAACTTTGTTTTACAGAACAGAGCTTTAAGAAAGAGGACAAACTAAAAAAGAAATGGTAAACATTGAAACAAATGTTAGTGTCTTGTGTTACCTCAGGAGCTGGTTCAGTTTGCTGATTGCTCAGTTTCAGTGTGGTCTGAGTAATGAAAAGCTGACTAGTGAGCCTAATTTGGGGTAATTCCCTGAGTACTCTTGAAGCATAACAAAGCCAGAAAAACTCTAATGAAAAATAATGGAAAGGTAGCTGGGGGCTTAACTTATGATCTCTGCTCATTACAGTAAGAGGCATTTTCATTGCAGTGTTGTCATAAAGATTATTGGCTGCCACATAACGTAGGTCCCTCCTGAAAAGATTCTGGAACAGCTTTGTTGGCACAGTAAAAGCCATGGAAAAACACCAAAGATTTGCTTAAAACCCAGTAATTCTTTGCCAAATATTAAGGATGTGATGCTTTGTTCAAAACTGGCTGTAAAATGAGGTGATACCTGGCTCCCAAATCTTGATGTTTCAATATCAGGCCCCCAGATCCAGTCTTACCAGACTACAGCCCCTCAGCCTTTTTGGAAGCTGATCCTAACATCCCTTAGTCTCTCCAGTATCCAGGATTCAGTCCATCCTAGTGACCAGCTAGTCTGACTTGAACTTTGCTGATGGGTCGTGCATGCATGCTGTCAGAACAGAGGGCAGTCACACAGAAAATAAGAGTTTAGGCAGGACAAAGTGAAGCTGATTTGGCACAGAGCTCAGCCAAACAAGTGTGCTGTCCTCCTCCTGCTTACACACTATTGACCTCCTTTATTTACCCCCCGATTCTCTCTCCTTTTCCCTGCACTTGTTCTCTGCCATCGTCCTTGGTCCCTCACTTCCACTCTCTTGGTCTGTCCCCATAAGAACTCATACATAAGTCCTATATAATCCTTAAACATTCTTGTTCAATCCCAAGTCTCCCTCTAAGCATCCCCCAGTAAATCCTATGCTTCCTTACACTGTGTGAGCTCCTCAGAGCTCACACAGCCTTCTTGTTTTGGGTCATGCAGTTAGGTTGTGTGGCAGGACCGAGATTTAGTCCGTCCCCTTCAAGGGTCTCAGAAGTGGCAATCCAGGGTGGTTAGTTTGGTTGAACTCCCCACCATGACAGTGTGTCCCTCGTCACTGTTCAATCTTTGTGTCTGTTTTAAGGAGCCATTGGAGAGCTGGTCCTGCAGCCACTCGGGATGGCAGAAGCAGACATCTTGGGAGAGAGATGTGAGCCAGCCCAGCAGAGCAGGGCAACTGTATAAACCCTGTGTGGGGGGAGTTGAGGTCCCTGAATGTTCTTCATGCTACTGCCAATGAAATTGGTCATCCTCAGTGTGCAGCAGAGCAGGCTTAGATTAACTCAGACACTTCAATTTTGCTTAAAAAAAAACAAACAAGGAAAGAAGAGTCTCTCTATCAGTATTTCCCCAGAGTCCCTTCTATACATTTTATTGGTACACTTTGTCTGGTTACTGGAAAAGAAATACATACCTGCCAGACACAGAATAACTTAAAGAAAGTTCCTTGGCTTGCACTTAGCTATTTTTACCCTCTGTTTTCCTTTTTTTAAATGTTAATTAGATGCACAGCAAAATGCATGTAGTAAATCAATAATAAAGATTATGTAAGGGGATTTATCTGAGCAGCAAGCCCCTTAGTGTAGCATTCAGAAAGGAAGATGAGCACTGTTCTACTGAAGCCCAAAGGACTCCATGTGGACAAGAGCATTAAAATAACATAAGAATGAAGAAGACTGTTCAGCTGGCTCCAGGAGGCTGTCTGTGCTGCAAGCTAGTATGTTTTCTGCACCCTGTTTGCTGCCTGTCCAGGATTAGTTTGAGATCAGGTAGATGGCCTTGAATGTGGTACCAACAACATGGTTTGGAGAAGTGGAGCAACTGTTGATTTATCTACTACATGCTCATGAATTACAAATACATAAATACAAGGGCTGTGATGATACAGAGGACTTCAGTGAACACAACATACTTCTTTCTCACTTGAGCAGTCTTTTTCCTTCTTAGTGGTGCATTTTTCTGTGCAGCTGCCTGTGCTGGCTTCTACCAAAGAAGCTGAGCCTGCTCATGCAGATTCTGTGGCTCCTAATTGCTTTTGATGAATTAGGTGGAGGATGTCATTTTTTCTAGTGGTTACTTCAGCCCTCAGGGTAAACAGCTGATGCCTATGTCTGGCACTAAATTGTTTCTTCTGGTCATATATAAGTGGGAAAGCACCATTTGATTGGTGAAAACAAGGGGAGAAATATTCCTCTGCAATCTGTGGGAATTCTCACCCTTAAGGACTTCAGGTTCTGACCTATGCAGTTCTTCCATGCCGGGGGTGGATTCAGGGACTGGTTTGCATGTGTAGACTGAACAAGTCATCAGTCCATTTGAAATGGAGCATGAGAAGGGAGATCAGCCCTCACAGATGTTCTTGAAGATGCGAGTCCCAGGTGAGAAATTCTTGATAATTGAGATAGTCTCATAGGACTTTCCACATGCAGAAACAAATTGTTCTCTCTCTGGTCATCTCAGGCTGCTGTTTCATTTTACTGGGCTAGCTGTTTGGTTTTTTTTAATCAGCATAATAGATTATCTAGATGAGATCTTAATTCCTGTTTGTCTCTGTTTTGAAAAAATTAAGCATGATCACGCGCTCTTCTTTCAATCTCTGGCAGTTCCACAGAGGGCCCCCTTGTGTGTCTCTTTGGCTTTGTAGCATGGCTGAGATTTTCAGTGCTGGGCTCCCTGGGTGTTAGATAGGCCTGACTTTTGGAAACCAGATGCTCGTGTTCCATGTGCTTTCAAAACCCTCTCTGTCAAAAGCCCCAGATCTTGTAAAGTCTTTCAGGTTGTATATGCAAAGTCATTAGCCAGCTTTGCAAATCTTGGCCTGTATATTTTCCTTTTAAAAAAATCTTTTTTTTTGCTAGGCTTCTATTAGCTTCCAGCTGTGCTTCCCTAACAAGCCTCACATTTAAAGTACTTGCTTCAAAAGGCAGCTAGCCTCAGAGAATATAAGGAGAAGGCTTTCTTTTATTATTGTGTATTAATTAAAGAAATACCTACTTGGAATTCCTTTATGAAAAAAAATTAGTTCTCCTTAACATGCAAGATAGAGAGTTCAAAGAAGTAGGGATTAAATTAACCATTTTAAGAGCAGATGGGTCTGGCAGAATTAAAATTATCTAGCAATTGGGAACCCTATAGGAGGGCAAGTGTTTGTAAATTATAGTTACCTCAGGTGAAATCTCCTCCCACAGACACATCTCCCCTGAAGTATCTCCTTATACATCCAGTTGGACTGTATTCTCTTTAAAACTACTGTGTTTGGGCTGGACTGGTGACAGGGAGCTCCTGAGCTGAGGCCAGAGGTCCCTCTGGTCAGAATCTGTCTCTGACAGTAACCTGTAGGGATAGAGGGTGAGAAACATGGCAGAGTCTTTCTTTTCTTCAGGTATATAGAGAGCAGCAAATGTAAAGGGGATAGTGGAGGGATCCAGCAGAAGGGAGCCCTGTGGGAAACAATGATGAAGTGGCCGGTAGGAGACCCATGGAATGGGTAGGCTTATTTTGGAGGGTGTACAGTCACTGAGACAGTGAGCTCCAGAACAGTTTTGGCAGAATACTTTTTTTCGTTTATTGAGATTTGGAGTGTTTTTAGGCAGAAATTCACAGTAAGTCAACTTTGGACTGCGTGACTCAGCAGAGTCTATAACGTAAGGTGGCTAACAGCTTGTGAGAGTGTGCAAAGCGGGAACAGGGAGGGAGTGGTTGCTTCGGGTGGACTTCAGCTAGCATTTTAAAATAGCTAAACATGCATGTCAACATGTCAGCTAGTTACCTGCTGACCACTGTAGTTGGTGAAAATCTTTAACAGGGTAATGCAACTAAGCATCTCACAGCAGATACTTGTACTTGATCACCCAAAAAGCTCTGTACTCCAATGGCTCCATTAGCTAGATCTCCACTGACTGGGAGACTTGGGCTTAGCTACCTAGCTCTCTACCTCTACTGAATCCTTTCCTTCTTATTTAATATGGGCTCCGAAAAATGAAACTAGTTACAAAAAAAAACTAAGCCAAGATGGGAAGAGGTGATCAGTTCCCCTACTGAGTGCCTGTTGGCACCCAGAAAGCACTTGAGGGGATTAGGGATTTTTGGTGATGCAGAAAGGCTCTTTGAAAGCTGAAATGCAGGGCGCAGTGGGGATTGGGGAGAGTGATGACAGGCAAAGTCTGACGGAACTCCGGGTTGTGAAGATTATTGGCACAGGTGGAAGGAATGGAAAAATAACACAGGTTATTGCACTTTGGAGTGTTTCAGGGCTGGGTTCTGTGGTGTGTGGAGATTGGGGCAATCTGAAGCATTAGATCTACCAGAGTCAGTGGGCTATAGATGAAGGCAAACTGTTAGGGATCTAAAAGTAGTGGAGCTATTTCACAGCACATTAAGAGCTGCAGATTTAGTAGCCCAGAGGCTCTTGGAGTGTAGCACATGGCACTTCCAGGACCTGCCCCCTTCGTCCAGCCAGTGCTGCCTCCATTGCGGAGCACGAGGAGAGAGACTGATGACAGGCCAAAGATGTGGTTTGTTGAAGAAACTTGGGAGAGCTTGTTCAGATGATGAATATTGCTGACACTGCTGCCATCTGCTCTCAGAGCACTTGCAAACAAGGGGCAAAAAATTAGCTGAATAAAATGAGTCACTCTTGTCTGTTCTTCCTTATTAAGAATCCTAAAACTGCAGCTTGCCATCCAAGTGTAAGGAAAACAGATATTGGTTTCATTTAGCTATGCAGTGGTCCTCTTCATTGAAATCATCTAACTTATGTCACACAGAATAAAAACATTACTGGTAAGCTACCAAAATAATATGACTTGCAAAGTAATTTTAACCTCCACTGTTTTCTCTCACTAGTATATTACCAACAAATTAAACCCCAGTATCTGTCCCTTTTCTGGGAGAATATGTGGTTTGGGAAGGTGACATGTTAGAAGCTCTCACAGGAGAAAAGGCTAGTCCCAGTCACTCAGAGGGGATACCAAAGCAGCAGTTAACTTTCACTAGGGTGAAAGCACCTCTCTGTAAGTGCATGTGAATTGTAACTAATGCAGGGTAGCCAGCATATACCAGTCATGCAAGCACTTCTTTCAGCTTTGAGTTTCTAGTGATATTACCACTGATTTAGCCTTTCCTGTCTCCTGCTTCAGCAGCTGAGGCTTGGGACCATCCTTTTGGGGTCACTGTAAATACCCACATTTGAAGCTTCATCTGAGCACTAAGTATCTGCCTGATCCTGAGCTCCAGCTTTTGAAAAAGCAAGCTGGAATGTTTCACCTTTGTTTCCCAGATTACAGTACATAGCTGGAGGTAGCATCTCTCCAGGATTGTATTTAGCTGTGCAGTCCTTTTCATACTGCATACTCAACCCTATAGGTCTGTTACAGACATAAAGTGAGAGCAGTGTATTTCTTATGGCTCGATCTCGAAATCCTCTTTCAAAATGCTTGAACTGAAGAAAATCAATGTGTGCATCAAACACTTTGCAGTAGCTCCCTAGTTTACACAAGTTTGCTCTTCATCTCTGGGAGCATGTAGCCCTCGGCTAGTGAACATTTTGTTGTACAAGAGAGAAGACTTGAAGACAGTTGTGCTGAAGGTGGTTTTTGAAACTGATTCTTTTGAACTTTATTAATTTTAACTGTGGTTCAGTTTTTAAATTCAGAGATTTTGGTAACAAGACTGTATACTTTCAAGTTACAAGGCTCCATGCCTGATTTTATGCTGTAAATTGCAATATTTTGCAATTTGTAGTTTAATTTAGAAGGATCACCTACTGTCCTAAATACTTAAGTAATGTGGCAGGCTGTGGTTATTGATTCTCTTGGAATTTATTACAAGAAAGCTGTATTCGCTCTTTCCTCTTGGGAATGCCCCTCCTGAACTGCATGCTTGCTAGTGACAGCTTAGGCCCCTGATACATAACTAGAGACCTTGCCTAATATCCTTGCAACTACTTAGGGAATTTTTATTAAGTAAAAACATCATTAAAGTAGACAGAATGATGAAGTTTAATGAGCATCTTTCTCACTTGATATTGTTAGTTTTGCTGCTGCAGCAGCCGTAGTGCTCTCGTTTGTTACTTCCAGTGGGGCAGGTGGAGAATGCAGGGAAATTTTGTTTCTGTTTATATCTGCATACAAAGAAACATTTATGTTCATGAGATATATTTGCTTTGAAAAATATATACAAGGAAAGAAAGCAATTGGAAGTCTCTATCTGAGAGCTTTCAGTCTTGCATGTAATCTCCCCTTTAACATAATAAGAAGGCTGCATGCAGTACTGTGGCTGCTAAGTCTACAGAGGTTCTGCAGTGTGTGAGCTGTGGTTATAATAACTAACTTCTGACTGTTGCTGCAAACTGCAAACATCTCAAATATTTATTTGCACTCCAGATTTTATTCTTCAGCGGAGGTTTTGGCCTGTGAACTGTGTGTAGTGTCCTTCTCAGAGCAGTACCAGCTCCATAAACAGGTGACGTTTCAAAATCTCAAGTGGGAAGGTGCTGCCATGTGTTACCAGCACTTATCTCACAAAGCTGCCTTGAAACTATAGCCACAACCTGCCTCAGTGTTCCTTGGTTTCTTTATGGAGACAATCTGCTGTGGCTAAGGGTCTAGTCATGCAAACAGCGATGTCAAGGTGCCATCTCCCAGCACATTACCATCCGTCAGCTGAGCTGCACAGTTGTCTGTGTCCGTGTCATAAGCTGACCTCTGCTGCCGAGGACGAGGTGCAATTGTCTCTGCCTAACACAGCTGACTTTGCACTGATGCAGAGCAGGAGCATGTACACAGTTTGGACAGCTTGGCTATGGCTACTTCTGTTGCTGCATCCTTCCAGTAGGTATTGAAATCATTAAAGGCTGTGTATGCAAATTTCACATCTATTACAACCAAAGGGTTATAGGTTCTTGTGGAATTCAGATAGTTACTTCTCTGTGCAGATAAGCTCCATTAGTTTTTTTCTTTTGCTTTTTTTTCCTGTGTTTTTTTTCCCCCTTGGGAGCTATGAAAGTGGTGTCTGTTATTCTACCAAAAGTTCATTGAAAATTTTGAGTTCTCTTTTCCCGAGTGTAACAGAATGCAAATTCTGTCCCAGAGGCATTATCACAGTCATTATTGTATTTAAATGTTGTTGTGACACCATATGTCTCCTCATATTTGATGTATGCAAACACAAGAGAGAGACCCTGTGTGTGAAGGCTTGTATAATCCAAATAGATCTGATCCTTGCTCTTTGTGTAGCAGACTCCTGTGATAGACTGTAAAGCACTCATCTTCAGTTGAGATGGCAATGTGCGCTGAAACTTACTTGACATTTTGCCAGGAAAACCTAAGTAAATGTATTTGATTTGCTTATTTCAAACCCAGTAATTATTTTCCTGGATGAAACTTCAGTGCACATGATGATAGAAGTGGTTGGACATGAGAATAAATAAAAGGAATGTGAAATTTTCTGTAGATGCCTTCAACTTATGTACATCTATTACTACTAATGGACTATTTGCATGGGGCAAAGGGAATCACTGGAGCACCAATAGCATTGAACATTGTAAGGAGCAAATATCAAAGAAATACCAAAAATCCTTACAGGTAAATTGGGATTCCTACTGCTTAACACATGCAGTGGCTACTGGATCTCATTTCAAGGTCAAAAGGCGTTGCCCACGCCCACGCCTTCAGCAGAACTCTGAAGTTCATTCAAAATTGTCAATATTCAGTTTCTGCACTTGGAAAGCATCTGCGTAGTCAGTAGAATCCCCACCACACCCTTTTGCTTCAGGAAAAGTTCACTACCAGAGCTCTGCCAGTTCACAAACTTTGAACATTTGCACTGAGAAAGGAAGAAATGAGAGGTGTAACAAATGCCAAAAGGGTCACCTGAGAGGGAAACTCACGTGAAGTTTCCAAACCAAAAAAAGGAGAGCCTAAAGCAACCTGTGCAAAAAGAGGGTATGTAATAGCTGAAAACCACTAAAGCTGTTTCAGTCCTCTCTGGGTTGGCACTAACAGGACAAAGGAGCTGTGAGGCAGCAGGATGCGGAAGACAGGACAGTGACAGGGGACTTCTGTTCCCATCTGTGAAAGGTTTTTGTGCTCAAATATGATGGACCAGTGGATTCTCTGTTAATTCAGTGCTTAAAATCCCAAATGGGGACTTTGTTATTCTATGAAAAAGAGCCAAAAAACAGCTTGAATGTTAATTTAGTATTTAGCTAACTATTGGTGTTCACAGATTTGAGTATACATTTCCACTTCTCTGTTGCTAACTTCTTGGAGTTACAAAAATATTGCTGACAGTGGTTCAAAAGCTGCATTGCATATCATTGAGAACAAGATACTGCTTGTTCCCTGACCTTTTCTACCCTGGATCAGTTTCTGATGGGACAACCTCCTTGAATGTCACCTCTGTGCTCTTCTACATTGATAGTATTTCCCAATACTAAACCATCTCCTTCCATATACTCCCTCCCTCAACTCACTTAATGCCTTCCAAAACAGGACAGTTATTTAGGATAGATGTTTGATTAGTATGCATACTGTGTACTTGGATAAAATACAGTCTTGTGCTGTTGGGGCTCTATCTCTTATGAAATAGAAGAAAAATATGACTGTTATAGCTAACACGAAGCATGTAGTTATGACAGAGGGTCAGGGCTCTCTGCATTCATCAGGAAATGGCACCTGATCCCTTGTTGACAGTAGGTGATGACACATATAAAATTTCAGTAAGGTGAAGTAATGTCGTAGTTTACAGTTGTATTTTCCTTGAGCAAGGCTGTTTTAGCTACAGTACACCTTGACAGCAGCCTGCTTAGCAGCATGATGTAAATCTTCAGCTGCTGAGAAGGTGAAAGCTAGCACTTCCTCTCCAACCCACCCTACAAGAAGCTCTAATCCCACTCCATGGTCTAGGAACCCTAGGGTTGAAGTATCTTCCAGATACAGCAAAATAAAGCTCATAGCAGGTGGTAGCTTTTAACGTCCTGACGTGGAATTAGAATAGTAAAGAATAGAATAAAGTCACAGAATCATGAAGGTTGGAAAAGACTTCCAAGATCACCTGTAGTGGTGACTTGGGAAGACAAACACCATCACTCTGAACATCCCCCCCTTCCTTCTTCCCCCAGATTTATATGATGAACATGACCCCGTATGGTCTGGAATATCTCTTGCATTAGTTGGGGTCAGCTGTCCCAGCTTTGTCTCCTCCCAACAACTTGTGCACCCCCAGCCCACTTGCTGGTGGGGTGGGGTGAGGAGCAGAAAAGGCCTTGGCTCTTTGCAAGCACTGCTTAGCAAAAACAAAAACATCTCTATTATCAACACTGTTTTCAGTGCAAATCCAAACCACAGCCCCATACCAGCTACTATAAAGAAAATTACCCCAACCAAAAGCGCGTCTTTAGAAAGCACATTATGTCAATAAGGGAAGTTAAATTTGAGCTGTGTTTATTTTGGGTAGGTTTTTAATTTAGTTTAATCGGGATTACTCATAAATTATCTATCAATTACTATGTGATATTTAGCAAGATCCTCTCAGCCATGTAGTCTATTTAGCTTCACAGTGAATGCCAGTGTCTTAATTGTAGGATACTTTGTCAACATTTAATCAGTGGTACTTACTAATGTGGCATTGATGTGTTGGTAGCTGTCCCAGTGCTATCAATCACGTGTGAGCAGCAAAGGCTGCTGTGACACCATTGCTCTCTGTCACATTATCAAGCCCTTGGGTTTTCTGGTTAGAGATGATGCTCACTCTGCTCTGAGCGGGCACTCTATCTCTTCAGTTCAACCCAATTTTTATCATTGTCTACTTGAATACACATCCTTGCAGCCTTCCAAGCCTTAATCCCATAACTGCAGAATAAAGGTTGCTAGTTTCTGAAGGCAAAACTGATTGCTCCTTCACTGCTCCAAAGGCCTGCTCTTACTGGTGTTACTACCCTAAAAAGTCACGAAAAACCAAATGTTAATGACTGCAGCGAGATCTAATAGAAAATTCAGTGTGGTGAGACAAAATAAAGATCTTCCTTTTTTTATTTCTAGTAATTAGATGCATTGTTTAACGTGCTGCAGAGTAAAATCCTGTATGACAATTTTTTTTGTCTCATTTCCTTACAGTCTTTATGGCAGACACATGCAGGCAAACCCTGAACCTCCAAAGAAGAACAATGACAAGTCAAAGAAGATCAGCCGTAAGCCTCTGGCAGCCAAGAACAAATAAGTGCCTGGCTTCTGCCTCTGTTTTTATATCTTTTACATTGCTTTTGCATGTGCTTATAATATTCCCTCACATCTCCTGTTACTTATAAGAAAGCAGAGACTAGAATTAAATGCAATTTACTATCTATACTGCTTTAGAAGGTACTGCTAGAGGGATACAAATTTACATATTCTCCTAATTATGGTCACATTTCTGTAGCCATTTAATACATCACTGTTGAACATATTTTAGCTTTTCTATTTATATGTATATTAATGTCCTCTCTTCACATGTGTCACATGCTGTTAATATCAGGGGGTTTACACCTATATTATATGATATTAAATTTCATATGATATTCCAATTCATTTTAATAAAGTTTTTAATTTGTATTGTTGTGTTGTTTTTTCAGTAGGACTTCTGAAATATAAAATTCCTTGAGGAACATAATGTGTCCAGTTTCCTGTAAGGTGTTAATTTCTTCTGTAGGAATGTGGTAGCATTTTATCTGATACAAGTTAGTAAAAATGCAAAGCATTTTGTTTAAAGAGTGAAATATTTAATCAGTTTCTTTTTTTTTTTTAATGTTGCTGTATCTTGCTCTTTTTGCCTTGAAGGTTATTTTGAAATCAAAGAGTAGGGAGGGGGAGACAGGAAAGAAAAAAAAATTGTCTTTGTAAAGAGCTGCCAATTGCCAGCCCCAGTTTGGGGAAGAGAACTCTGTCATTGAAGAAACTGGTAATTCTGCCAATTTTTTAAGTGATTTTTTTTCTTTAGGCTGAAAACCCAAATAATGTGTTTAATCTCTGCTGAAAGTGCTTATATTGAAGAGCTATTCCAAATGGCTTTTGAAAATGCCACAGGTTCTATATTTATCTATACAAAGCTGGCACTGCAACCAGGCTCAGAAACTGCAAATTGTTCAACAGCTCAAATAGCTTCAGGTCTTACCAGTGGGGAAGGAAAACCTAAAAGCCAGTGATTTCCAAACAATTTTAGTCTTAGGAGAACAAAAGCTAATGAGGGAACTCAAGGAGTGAGAACAGATATTCATACCTAGATCGCTCGTGTTGGGACCTTCCTGCCCTTGATTTCCAGTTCCATGAATTTCATACCCGAGCAACCCATTGAGAGTCGGCTGCTATCCGGACAGCAAGCTGGGAAGCATGCCCAGACTGCCGAGACAGGCCTGTGGTGTTCAGTGGGAGAAGAAAAGGTTTTAAATATCTCATGCTAGAAGTGATACCTTCTGCAAAAGCCATTTTGTGTCTGAAGATTCTATTATCAGCACCATCCTCTCCAGTGCATTTAGGATTACCCCAGCATTTAAGTAACATGGTTGCCTTAGTCTAGGAATAAATGTATTGACATACATTTTGCAACAGATTTTTTGAATTGGCATGTGGGGCTAGGAAGTTGGCATCAAGCTTTAGACACATTTTAAGTGGTCTTCAGTACTTCAGAAGAATGAGGCAGTGTTGGTAGGCAGATGGAGAACAGTAAAAATGGTAGACTTGTCAGGAACAGTCAATTCTATCTGTTGCAAGCTCTGCAAAGGATTTTCCAGACCTCTTAAGTGATTTGTCTAGGGAACAGGTCCAACTGAAACAGGCCCATGAAGGTGCTAGGTTGGTTGCATGCTAAAAATTCACAGCAAGAACTGGCCCCCACCTGGAATGCTCACAATTAAATGTTATGTAGGCATTAACACGTGAGGGGACCTAATGACAATAATAATTGTGCTACAAGAAGTCCTGATGAAATGACAGTGAAATGTCAGAAGATCCCCAAACTACTATTACAGATTTTTTTGGAAACAAAATAAATAGCAAGGGCACATTTATCAGGACAGGGTGAAGAGGCTCTAGACCCTTCCCTGGCACTGAACACTACGCAAGCCCTCCCTCGAGGGTGGCACTGTCCTCAGGGTGGAGCCGCTGCTCTCCTGACAGATCCTGCAGCCATGGCTAGACAGCTTCTTTGAGGCTTGAGGATGTTTTACGTACACTCACTTACAACTGAACTGGATTCACCACTCTTCCGGAATCTCCCTTGGTATGTCCAGACATGGTTTTCTGTGAGCGGGGCAGCATTATGGCTTTCCTTTGACTTGAACAGAAATCCAGCCAGACCTAAAGGCTCAGGTGGTATCTGAGGCTGCGTCCGTCACCTGCTGTGTCCTGGGGTTTGGAAAAAAAAAGAAGTTGCTACAGGGGTACAAGGGTTTCAAAACATGGAGTAGAGTCTCTAATGTAAAATGAAAAGCTTGTTGGGGAAGGCCTGATGATGTTATTGGTGGGAAGCTACAGCACTGCTTTAAAATAAGCTTATGATTTTCAAGCATTAGTCAGACTTCCATTAACTGCAGTTGCAAATTTTGAAAGTGTTGAAAGACTCATGCAATCTCTCCTCTGCAGGGTTTCGAAGTATTGATTGGAGCATTCCTGGGTGTTCATAGCAAAAAAATCCACCCAACCTTCCCACTTCTTCCCTCATGAAGGAGGAAGAAACACAGTTTTGACAAGCAAAAGCAGGAATGAAGGGTCTGGGGAAGAGTAAGTGAAAGGCATAAAGATGTGAAGGATAAAAGAAATCCTAAAGGGAGAAGTATTATGCTGAAGATGGTGGCAGATGGGGGAAAAAAAGAAGTTTCTTGAAAAGAAAGATGAAAAAATAAGATAATGTTCTGAGAAGATGATGAAAAACTGAAATGCATAAAGCTTTACAAACAGAAAACAAAATGGGTAAGGAGTAGCTCTTCAGAGGCTCAGGACAAAATAAAAGACAAGGAGAAGAAAAGCAAGCTTTCTGGGTTGTAACATGCTGAGGTTTTAGAGTTTTTAAAAAGGTACCAGCTTCTTAGAGCAAACTACACAACAGTTTTAATCTGAGTGTGATGATTTTATGTATCTGTTCTCTAAAGTCATTGCTTTTTTAATATTTAAAAACGTTTTATTTTACTGGGTCACAATTATTTCGCCACTGAACTTCAAGGAAAGGAGCTGCTGTTTTCTACTGTGGTGAACCAGTTAACGAGCATTGCAGCTCATGATGGTCCCTTTGATGGTCCCCATAGTCACTTCTCCAGAGGATCCATCAAAGTGAGGCCCCTTCCAGTGAGCCCTTGGGTGCTCCCCCTAGGTGAGCATGTGTGTTGTGCCAGTGGGAGCACCAAGCTCTGGAAAGGCAGCTCTTTGCTCTGCTGGTCAGTATTGTTTCACTGGCCTGGTTGACAATGAGATCCCTGATCTCGGGGTGCCTTGAAAAGAACATTTTTGCCATCCATTCTTTCATGGTCACTTGTTCAGATGCCTCTTTGGGCCACCCTCTGATACAGCCAACAGCTTGCCACTTCAAGGGAAGAAAATTATTCCTGTGAAGAGGAAATTTGTTTTTTATAACTTTCCAGTACATGGGAGCTCTTTGAAAGCAATTAAGCTGGTAATTCTCTGTTTTGATTTTGCATATGGTGAACTGGAAAGAGTATGGTGATTTTTTTTGCATACAGTGCACTCTGACAGAGGAAACTTTTTTAAATTACCATAAGATGGATAGGATGTGCCTGTGCAAAGAGTGGCCTGGGAAATTAATTCTCCTTGCTAAGATAGACAAAATGGAGCCAGAAAACCTGCATGTGCAGGCACCATCCACACTTTTTTCTTGTACTTACCATGTCTGTTAACCCGTTATTGCCTCCTGCAGTCCTCCTGATGGACAGGAAACAGTTAAAAACAAACAGACAAACAAACAAACAAATCTCAGCTCTGGGAACATGGGCACTGCTGTTACTCTCTTTCCTATTTAAAAAATATGTGAGGAACAGCACTGTGATTCTAAAGTTTTACCTTTTTATGATTGTTAGTCTGGGAATATGTTTCCAATGGAGTCCCTTTGCATCTTTATTTTGGTTTTAGTCAGGTCTTTCCTGTTAAGGAAATGACACTGTAGCATCTGTTCATCAGTTAGCTTCCAGCCTTACAGCTGGCAAATCACACCAGCAGCATGGGCATTTCTCCTGAAATGGCAGCTTGTTTGGAGGTACGATCTGAGCCAGCGTGGCCCTCGCCTCTCCTCCCTCCAGCGCTGCCTTGTGCTACCCATCCTCCTCCTCCGGGCTCTCCCCACCATGCTGCAGTGCATGGGGCTAGATCCTGGGCCCCTGGAGGATCTGGGGAGAGA
Source organism: Neopelma chrysocephalum (assembly GCF_003984885.1). Classification (NCBI taxonomy): domain Eukaryota; kingdom Metazoa; phylum Chordata; class Aves; order Passeriformes; family Pipridae; genus Neopelma; species Neopelma chrysocephalum. The sequence continues at coordinate 4,551,825 of NW_020897765.1, forward strand.
GAGAAACCTTCCTTCTGTTCTGCCAGACCCTCTGCTCCCAGGGAGCTGAGTGAGGTCAGGAGGCATTTCCAGCCCCGGCAGCACTTGGGTGTTCCACACTGGCTCATGGCTTGGTGCTGGTATGAAAACTGGGAGGGCGAGTCTGTGCTGTCCCCACGCTTGCTGAGCAGCAGGAGCTCCAGAGATGGGTAATATTTCCAGTTTGAAGCGGGTGGTAGCTGTTAATATCCTCATGACAACCAGGAGGAGTGAGATTGTCATCGGTTATATTAGTTGTTAATTTTGTAAATATTAACAATTTCTAGGATTATGGCACAGGATGTGAGCTGTCAACTTGCTTTATTTTCCTCCTACTCCTTCTTGTAATGACACATCTTTTATACTCCCAGATTCGTGCCATGTATTTGTTACTTTGCACTGACACCAGGGCTGGCAGATGTTCTGGGATGAAACCACGATAACTTCCCAGAAGTAAGATTTTCTTCCCCTCCTGGGTACTTCGTTTCCCCTGATCTAAGGAGAAGTAATTTGCCTGTAAAGAGCAGTGATTTATAAATCTCTGTGGTTGGTTTACATCCAGCGCTGCTGCCGAAGCCGCTGCCATTGGCACAGCTGAGCTCCTGCTTCCCTTTCCAGTTCACCTGAGTGCCTCAGGCAGGTGCCGCCACTGCGGTCCCCCCTGGAGCAGTGGCTGAGTTACAGCTCACCAGGAACTGTATCCCTATTGTGAGAAAGCCCTTAAAACTGACATTTTTACCATATATCTCAAGAGCAAAATTTTAACCGTATTTTTAGATCAGAAATCACGGTAATTGTGTGAGTGCCAGTCGCAGGAATCACTCCTGCAGCTTGGTGGACATGTTCGGAGGCAGCTTTCGTGACAGTGTGAGGTTGGGGGGGAAGCACTGGGGCAAGTGGCTGTGCCAGGGTGCTCACTCCTCACCTCGACTCCCTTGCTACTGGTGAGAGCTTCCCTGCCCGCTCTGCCCCGCTCCTGTGCCGCCAGCAGCCCTGAATGTACAGCCAGTGCTCAGCCAAGCAGTGGTGAGCCCCAGGCTGCGTGTGGCTTCACAATTTTCCTGACATCCCAGTTATTCAGGATAATGTTTCAAATGGCCTGGTGCCAGGGCAGCTACCAGTGCAAGGATGAGTGGGGAGCATGCCTGTGGCTGACTGGGTGCCAACAGTGGGACAAACTGCACCTTCCAGCCTGGAGTGATTAGTGCCTGCGGATGGCGCCATGCAAGTACTGGACTAAATACTCCTACTGTTTCAGTAATCCTTTAAATTGAGTGCCTTCTGCCAGGGTGAGTGTCCTGCAGGCCCCCAGGGAAAGTCTCGCCCTCTGCCCGAGCCTGAGCAATGCTGTGCTGCTCGTGGTATTGCTAATCTTTGCTTTGCTAGCGTGGAAATTGCAGTCTGGTAGCAGTGAATTTCCCAGTGGCACAGAGCTATTGCCAGGCAGAGCCTGAGGAGCAGGACACCTCCTGCCCTGGTGATTGTCCTTGCCATCCTCGCCTGAAATTCTGCACCCACAGGAGCCACACTGAGCTCAGTCAGCAGTGCTTCCTAGGACCGAAGTGCCAAGGAAAAAGTCACTCCTAGGAACCACTTGTGGGGCAGTGCTCCAACAAGGAGCAGCCAGAGGGGAGTAGAGCCAGAGAGCTGGTCTGAGGCTCAACCCTGAACCCAGAGCACCACTGAAGAAAGGGCAATGCTGTAAATAAAGGCTATGGTTTGTGCTGGGTTGTGAGTGGCTCAGGTTCTCAGTGGGAGAGTAGATTTTAGCTTAATTCTGGACTATGTTTTCCCTCCAACTGAGTGGTTTAGGATCTAACATCACAGCAGTGACACAGAGGACTGGTGATCTTGTCAACTGCCTGCTCAGAGGGGTAGGGTTTAGAAACCCTTCTCTTGGTAGCCTGGTTTGAGCATCCTCAGCCATTTCTTATTTGCTCTTATATCGATCCAGATATTTTATTTTAGATACTCAAACACACCTGGCATATGTGAGTTCCCAAGATCACACAGAAATGAGCATCTGTGTTTGGAGCAGAAGAGAGCACTGATTTGGAGGCATGCGGTGCATGGGTACTTATTGGGATATGATTTTATCAGCTACCATCCAGACTGTACAAAGTGACTTTCCTGTCTTCATTTCTGGTCATCATAAGCTCCTCAAAAGATCTCTGCTCTGCTGGTTGGTATCCAGAGACACATTAAACACCTCGTAGATCAGGAATTCAATACTAATCCATTCTGAGGGCAAACATAAAAATCAAAGCTTTGATTTCAGTCCTGGTACTTTGCTGATACCATGTGGGCTTGGAGTCCAGCTGTCAGTGGCTCTCCAAGCTGCCTGTGCAGCAACGGAGGATGCCTGGCAGCACCTCGGGATGCACTTTCAGCCTGTGCCAGCAGTGGGGGCAAGAATACAGCTGGAGAGGCAAGGGAGGGAACACCAGAACAGATCTAAAATTAAGGCCTGAAATCCTTTTCATTCCCCGTGTTGCTGGTACAAAAACATGCTGAGACAGTTCCCAGTGAACACAACTGTCACCCCCAGGCTTGGCAAGGTGTCCCCAGGGAGGTTGCTGGTATTTCCTTTCCCCTCACTTTGCTTTTACATCAACTCTGCCAATTAAGAAACCAAATAATTCAGAGGCAGTCATGTGGCATCAAATGCTGCAGCAAGGGATAAAAATAACCCGAGAGCCTCGGGAAAAAATTGCTCCAAGGGCTGCACATCAAGCCAAGCCCTGTTGCAGTGTGTGTGAAGGGGATCACAGCCCTGGCTTGCCCCACTTTGGGGCATCCAGACCTCCAGCAGCTGGCCTGGCTGTCCCTCCACACGGCTGGATTTGAGGGAACAGGAAAGCCTGTGAGGGCAGGCCCTGGCAGCGTTCCTCTTCAACACCTCTTCATGGGAGAGGCCCCGAAATCCCGTGGGGCCAGGAGTGCCAAGGCAGAGCAGGGAGGTTCACAGGGCCCCCAGACACTCAGTGCTCTGAAGCAGGGGCCTCGAGCCAGCTTCTCCATCCCCAAGGCAAGCACTGACCTAGAAGTGGGTTCATGAGCTGGGCGTGGGTTTTGGACCTGTGGGTGATGGCTTTGCAGACAGGGAAACATGAAATAAAACTTAAACACACCCTTTTTTTTTTCAGAAAGAAAACAGAAACAGCAAGGAAATAAATATTGAAAAGTAATCTCTCCAAAATCCTTGAAATGAAAAAAACCATTGAGTTTGGGAGAAAAATGGAATTTCTTTGGAATAAATAAGGAACCAGGGAAGGCCAGGCCACCTGACATAGCTCCATAGCTAGACCCACACTCCTGCCAGGTACAGGCAGTAATGAAAAAAATAAAATAGTGCATCCAGTTCTGCATAGAAGTTTTCTGTTCTTGTAAACCAAATGAAATTAATCATTACATTTATCTACAGGGTGTTCTATAAAATCAATAAGTTCTAGCACTGAATAGCAATCAAAATATGACAAGGCACTTAAACTTTGCCAACTCAATCCAATTAATTATAACTTCATTAGAAAACAGTCATTTTTATAGAGTCAGTTGACTCTTCAAGGACTATAATATGAGCTTGATATAAGCTCATTGATTTTTTCTTTATGATTTCCAGTTGAAAGCAAACAGAGATCACTCGCTTTATAAAACTGTGAAAATATGTGTGTATTTAACATACCAATATTATTTATAAGCAGCAGCTAATATTTAAGTGCCTCTTGTACGCCTTGATAAAAGTGGTTCATGATTCAGCCCTCTCAGATGTTCAGAGGATGTTCTTCCACATTATTGCTATCGTCATTTGTCTTTCCCCTCTGACGTGCAGTTTTTTATGCAGGAAAACTCTGTAGATGGGGCTTGTCAGAAAAGAGGAGGGCAGCCTGAATACCTATGAGGTGTCACTGGAAACCGAGCACCTCCGGACAACCCAGACTGGCTCTACCACCTTTTTACACAACAGCCTAGGAGCTTAAAAGGCAGAAATGAGACCAAGGGATCCTGAGGAAAACAAGAGTGGAGGAGTAGGGTGTTAGACACTGCAGGTGTTCAGGGTTGGAGGAAGAGAAAAGCTTAGTCGGTGGTAAGGAATTTTCAGGGTAACGAGTAGAGGGAGAAAGGTTTGGTTTGGGGTAGGGGTTGGAGGGAGGAGAAGGACCATGAGATTCACTGGGTGCTCATAAAGCTCACAAACCCTCTGGAAAATGAAAAGACAAATACTGGAAAACATACACCAGGCACTGAATCCAACTCCTCTCCAAAGAGTGCAGTTGGGGGCCACACGCTGATGGTTGCTGCCGTGAACATGTGGATTTGAAAGGGGTGTTCCCATGCCATGTTGCCCCTCAGCCACCCCCTGCATCGAGCCATCCCAAACAGATAGGCCTGAGCCTGAGCCAGAGCCTTGGTGCTTCAACAGTGCAAATCAGAGCTGAAAACCATAAGCCACAGGTAAAGTGCCCCCATAAATGGCACCAGTGAGAACTAGTGCTCAGTCCCAAGGGCACAGGGATTGCACATCCTGCACACAGGCCCGGGGAACTGGTCAGGCTCAGCTCCCTGCCAGGGTTTACAGGAGGTTTGATTTCAGTCCCCAGGAGCATCCAGGCACCAAGAGGCAGACAGTGATGCCTGGATCTAATGGGATTTCATACTTTTTGAGATGATGCTCATGGGGTTAACATGAGGCCACCCAGTCTGAACTCCTGCCTTCAATAGATGCATGAAAGAAATCAATTTAATCAGCAGGAAGGCACTGCTCTTAGGTCCTCAGAACCGGCAAACAGGTCTCCCCACTGAGTCAAGCCGTTGGCTCTGTGCCTGGCTGTGACTTCAACTTTGCTTGTGCTTGTCTCCCTTGACCCCAAGTGGCTGAAAAGCCACCCTCTCAGAGGAGACAGTGGCCAGGTCTGGTGGCAGCATGGAGTGGGCTGCATTCGTCTGTGTATGCTGCAGAACAAACCTGGCCAAACAAGGTGGCTTCCTCCTGTCCTCTGTCCCTGCACTAACCTCAGAAAACAGACTCCAGCATTTGAGTTAAAAAAGCAAATCTAACACCAGATCTATCACCAGCAGCAAGAACATCAAGGTAAATCACATCAGTGCCATATGTTTCTTAGGAACAGTCCTGACCATGTGAGCAGCCACATTTGTAAGTGAAAAAAATCCCCCAATAATGGCAAACGCTTGGGTTTTGCTGGTTTATTGTCATTAATAAGAGGCTTTTGATAAATATCTGAATCTGTGAGGGAAGGATGAGCCATGCTGCTTCTGTCCCATCAGTGCCCAGAGGATCTGAGGTTTCAAAGAAAAAGATGAAAAATGAAGAGAAGACTGAGTTTTGTTTCCTTTCTAAAGCATGACACTTGTTTTCAGTCATGATGCATCAGATGCAGATGAAAACAGAAAATAAAGTTGCATTTCCAGAGTAGTTATTTGCAGCTCCATGGTGCACTACTCCTACTTTCTTGCCTTGCAAGGTAATGCAAGCACGAGGATGTCACTGGCACATGCTGGAGATTGCCACTGATCACCAGCAGACAAGAAAGGGATGAGGCACCCTGGCGCCAGGCAAAGACTGTGTCTGCAAGCAGACAAATCCTCTGCCACGGTGAGAGAGCTGCAAAGGCCCGACACCAGCCAGGGCTGCTGCCATCTCCAGGGCATGGTCACCTGGGCTTGGCTCAGTGGGCAGGAGGACTTGGTAGCAGGAGCCACTTGTGGTGTATTGCAGTATATAAAAGCCTTCACACCACTGTGGTTCGAGTCTTCAGGGAGGCAGGTTGTAACAATCACAGAGGAAAGCTGGTCTCAGACTTAAACTGCTCCTTTCCCCCTTCCCACCGGTTTTGGATGCTGGAAGAGGTATAACAGGGTGAATACTTGAATGAGTCTCAAGCCAATTTTTTAATGGTCTTGAAATCAGCCAGGTTAATGGTAGTTCCTCAAACCAGCAACAGGGGAAGGGAGGAAAAAGCTGTGACAAAGGAGGTGATTATCAGATGGCACCGGAGGAGCTCAGCCCAAGCTGGGGAGCTGCTCCAGAGCCGGTCGCTTCTCACAAACATGGAGGCTTTCTTGGGATGAACGATTCACCCCTGCCAGGATTAAGTGCAAGCAGCATAATGGAGCCTTCGGTGCCACCTGCCGCTCTCCTGGGGCTGAGGGTCAGTGCAGCAGCTGCTTCCCTACCCTTGACTGGGCCCCTGGTGTGGGCCAACTCTGTGCAAGGCCAGACCTGTAATTAGGCTGAGGGCAAACAAAGAAGAGGCTGGATGCAGTGGGTGATAGCAGTGAGACAATATCCCCACCTGTGCAAAGCCTGTCCAGTGGCCTGGCTAAGCCCTGCTCCAAAAGCCATCGTCCTCAGGACAGCCGCAGTGAGCTGGGGGACAGTGGCACGTGGGAAGCACTGCCCAGCTGGTGTGGCTGGCCGGGCTGTGGTGTGTCCCTGCAGAGGGAGGCTGCCCCTGCAAACACAGTGGCGAGAAATCCCTTGCAAGAGTGAGTGACAGTAATTGGGAGTAATTGCAGCAATGCAGACATAGAGATGGCTTTTAGTAATTCACCACTTCCTATAATATAATATGAATAATCCCCCTCTAAATTGATGGTTATGACTGCAGCCTCGTTATTTTTTTTTTGCATTTTGCCTTAAACTGGTTGTAAACTGAGATAATCAGGTCCTGTGGGATTATTAAGAAGATAGCACATCTATTATACATCTCAAATGAGCCGTTTTCCTACCTTGTGTTTACTTAGTGTCATTTTCCTTTTACACACCCTATAAAAGAAAATTAATGTCCTTTGTCACTCAGACCTCTTCTCCTGGTTACAGGTGTCTTGGTAGACATTTCCTACCAGGAAGGAAAATAAAATTTGGCCCAAATTCTGAAACGCTTTCACAGAGATCACAGCTTCTGTCTCTAAGGTCTTGCAGTTTCCTCCGTTTGCTGGAACATGACTTGACACTACAAGAGACAGAGGCAGACATCAGCAGCTGGTGCAGGAGCTCAGGGTTACCCGGAATTTAGGGTGAAGAGTGACTGATGGCACCATGCAAGACCATTGTCCAGATATGAGCCTTCAGGACTATTTTGGGTGCAAAACTGCTGATGAAGCCCAAAGCACATTTCCTCTGCCTCATGCCTTATTTTTTTTTATCTGACAGGACTTCCTACCTTCCTCCTTCTCACCTCGCAAGTTGTCTAGTGGCTGTTCCAGGAGGATGGAAGGTATGTGCGTAACCTGTAGCACCAATGATCAAAAAATTCTAACGTGGTTGAGTAGGAAATGCTCATGTTGTGTTTGGCATAAGCCTCATGCAGTCAATATTTTCCATTTCAGCATAGCCAGCCAGCAGAGGAGGCTTAGCTGCCTTCAAGGCTGAACTCACCACGTTGCTGAGAGACCTGAAGCAGTGGCTGGTATTCACCCTGGCTTGGGAGTCAGATGCTACCATCCCCAAAAAATGGGTGTAGTAAACCCAGGGCAAAGGCTCAAGCTTCTTAAAGGAGTGGATGAGGGTGGAAGCACCTGATGGGAGTTACAAGATGTTATGAAGAGAAATAAAGTTTCAGGGCCAGGACAGGAAGTGGGTGCCCTGCTCAGGTTGCACCAGCAGTGCCCTGCCTGCCGCTGCCTCTGCGAAGACTGGGGGCTGAGGGCTCCTCAAAATGAAAACTCCTGCATACACGGGGTTTGTGGCAAAAAGAAGTATTGCCACATTTCTGAAAGCCAGGCCTCTCACATGAGTGTCTGGAAAGGGCTAATGTCACAACAGTGGGAATCCTCTGCCTTTATTTCACAGAACATGTCTCTCATGATTCCAAGAGCTGGTGGAGTTCTTGTGAACTTTCTTCCTGGACAAAGTATACTAAACTGCTTCTGAGTAGCACAAAATACTTTAATCTGAAATATGGTGTTCTGGTACGTGTCCTGTATTCTTCTTTCTATCAGTCACAATTCCCCTTTCAGGCAGTCTGGGAAGTGACTTCCCCTTCTGAGCATGCAGGTGGGCTATAGAAAATGTGAACAAGTTGTAAGCAAATTTGGATGTGACCTGCCACTGCATTTCTGGGGTTACCATTGAGGTGCACACAGTAAACCAGGTGGGCTGTGGTGGGTATGTGCAGCTCAGAAAGAAGGTGCAGAGCAGAGATTAGCACCTAAACCAAGGAACAGAGGTCAGAGCAGCACGATTAGAACATTTGAGACAAGGAAGGTTTAGATCTGGATTTTTTTAATTCTCTCTGGTCTTTCTAAAGAGTTTTTGGGGAAAATGGACAAACACATTATGCATTATGATGTATAGCATATGGAGAATCTTTGTTCTCTCGTGCCTGTTGGGCATCGGAATGCCAGCACTAAAGTCCAGAAGAAATTCCTAATAACCTTTTTATACTGGTAGTGAGCAGGTTTTCCTTCTGCAGCCAAGCCCTATCAGTGAGCAGAGAGCCTTCTACCAGGCAGATCTTGGTGTCTCTTCTTCCCTCTCTTCCCCTTTGGAGCTGGCCACAAGACTTGGATGACTGGGAATCTTTGAATGGGATTCAGCACGGAGCAGTGTTCTGCTTCAGGATCTCTCCTCCTAAACAGAAAGTCTGCATCCATCCTGAGCTTACAGGGAAAATCTGCCCCTGTGTAGAGACCAGAAACTTGTCTCTAAACAGAAATCTAGGCACCATCTCTAGAAACAATCTAGCTTATTCATATGATGGATTAAAAAAGGAATTTTCTGTCTAGCAAGCTCAAATAACTTTGTATCTGTCATGCTGGAAATAGCTCCCAGATATTTCCAAAAGCTCACTCATCATGCAGACTCCTTCTATACCACTATATAATCCTTTTAATTATCCTCTGCAGGATGACTTGCCTGCCATGAGACAAACCTGTTCAACTCAACCGCTATGGATGTAATAGCACTTTCTTGGGCACTCTTCAAAAATCCCACCAGTGCCTAGCTGGATTTCTCTATTTATAGGACCTACAAGCACAGGCTGGTGGCTCTGATCAAACCTTGCCAAAGCTAGGGGCTTGGGCACCCCTAATCAGTCCTAAAATACAGTTTTTACAGTTGTCTCACTCCCCGCATGGTTTTGGCATCCTGACTTCAAACTTTGGCATCCTGAAAGTTGCTAATTTCTGGAACAAAATGACAAAGACTTTTTCACAAGCAAGCTACCAAAAGCAACTTCTTTGATTACTAAATGAGCAAGAACTGAATCAGCTCCATTTCCTTGCAGCATTTTTGGTATTCTGTTGGAGTTTCTAAGATTTCTCATCTCCTTATACACTGAGACATTCATCTTCAGTTACAGTCAAAACCCACAGGTTTGCAGAAAAGTCAAAAATTTGTCCTCATCTGCTGCCTGTGATGCAGTCAAATGTTTCAACCTAGCAGCTCCAAAATATCTCATCACTTTTGCAGTGTTTGCTCAAGTATGTCCACTTCTCCCCAGTTCTTTGCTCTTCTCATGGTGTTTTTCAGCCAATGGCTGTATTTGAAGAGGGCTTCACTGAGCACTTGCAGCATTACAAACATCGGCAGCCTTCGAGGTGCTCTGTGAAGAGGCTTTAAACAACAAGCACAGCTGCAGGAAAAAAGTGGGAGAAAAAGTAACATCAGCATGGCAGACCAACCTGGTACTCCTCACAGAAACACATCAACAAAAACAGGAGGGATGATGGAATATCAGGTCAAACACAGAGCTACAAGATAGTGCCAGTGGGGGAAACACAGAGACAAATACATTTTTCAGAGGGAAGAAAAAAAAAAGAGGCATTCTAATTCTGTGCAAAATTCTGAAGTGGAATATACCTTCTAGCTGTTGATTGTTTTTCCCGAGCTGCTGAACAGAGTAATTCTTATGGAAAAACACAGCAAAGATGTGAAGAAAAACATATTTGGAAATCAGAATACATTTGTCAATCTAAATCACTGAGCTTTAAAAAATTACTGGATACAAATGGCATCAGTAGCATTATCTGCACACACGTGCTCAAGGACCAGATCCTTGGGGTATCAAGGCAAGGCATGAGAAGGTAGGGAGGCATTTCAGGGTGTGGTGGCTCTTGCTTCTAGTGCCAATCCTGCTCTGAATGCCACAGCACAGACCTGCCAGCCAGCAGCTGCCTCCTCCCTGGAGGAGCAGAGCATCCCTCTGGCCCTGCTGAGCTCCTGTCGATGTGCTTCAGTTCTGGCTTGGGAAGGAAAATGCCAAACCATGCCCCACTTGAGGGAGCAGGCCCTTTGCACAGGGAAGAGTTTGCTCACTTCTATAGTCCTTGTCACTGGAGAAGACCTGAATTAGAGGGATTTTTTTCAGTCTGTCTGCCAAGGACTTTCAACAACCAGCAGTTAGTGTATCCAAATCACGCTCCCAAACCAACCAATGTTTAGCTCAGGTGTCCTTTTGGAGCATTAGTTGCGTGCAGACACATTTATATTTCTATATTTATGCATTTCTATCACACACTCAGAGTTTCAGAGACAAAAACAGACAAATCCTGTCTGTTTGCCTGAGCTTGGCCCTGGCAGGAAGAAGAAAATCACCTTCATTCAGTTGCAGTCACACAGTGCTTTTGGGGGGACAAAATTGTGGTTCCAGTGAGCTTCCTTAATCTAACAGAAACAAATACCACTCCTAGACATTGTCGTCCCTCCTACCTGACTCTGACAGGTTTGTGACTGTATCCCAGACTGACTCTGATCTGGACTGACAGGCACACTTTTTAGCTGTAAAAGAGAATACATTTCATTCATATAAAAAATGTATAGCACCTGAGTAGGAAATGCATTGTGTATTTCCGTGAACTGGAAAGAAATGCAGGCATTGTTGGCTCCAAAATCCCTTGGGTAATTAAACATTATTCCAGAGCTGTTTGAACAATAGATGCCCTGAATTAACTACATCAATTAGAAACCAATTTTGTGTTACTGGCCTGGACAGTGCCAGCAGCCAGAGTTCTGTGTTTTGGGTTAGCTGCAGCTGGGCAGAAGACTAAACCAATTTAGGTAGGCAGTGAGATGGCTAGTGTAAACAGGGTGCTGGTGCTGTCTGACACTGTATCCAGCACCATTCCTGGAGGAGTTTGCTTTGATATGAGGATTTCTTTCCAAGTCAAGCATGCCTAAATCCTGACCGGGGGTTGGGATAAGAAGCAGTAATGCACTGCATGTTTTACCAGCTACAGTGTACTTCAGCCCAGCTCGAGCATGCTCTTCCCATTATCCCTTTTCATGTGGCAAAGGGACAGTTCTACCTGGCACTATGGTAGGCCAAAATCACCTTTGCAGCGGGCAAAGGAACTGCCTGTTCCCTTTCTCCTAGAGCAGCTAGGAAATTATGTATCTCCAGAAAAAATATTCTTAAAATACATTTTCCTTTTGGAAAAAGGCTGTTGCTGAAATTTTTTTAAAGACTGTGGATCTGCTCACCTGCAGAGTGTAACTCTGCTGATCCTGCGGCTAGACAGACACTGGATGCTGCCAGGCTGCAGACAAGCATGCCCCTTGTAGACCAAACTCAGCACTGCTTTAGTGGCCTCGCTACTTGAGGAACTGGCAGCTAAGCTGCTTTTTCTGTGGGTCCTGTATCCAGCTGAGCACTCTGCTTTCCTGGCACAAGTGGGCAGCCTCATCCTTCTCAATTTTGTGAGCCATGAGAGCCTCAAAACAGCATTCTCTTTAAAGGGGAGCAGTCAAGGAGAACTATGCTAATTATCTTGGGTAGAGGATCTTTTAGGTCCTTGCCAGTTTTTATCAAAGCATAAAAAGCAATTATTAAAATTAATGCAATTTACCATGTGTTCTACTTCTAGCAAAGCTATTTTTGGCAAGGGTTTCCATCTGTCCCATTCAGCAAGATCAGCCACAGACTTTTGCTCTCTATTCCACTTCCCAGAGTTCTCGTGTGGAGCTAGGCAAACACATGCTTTGTTGCAGAGTCAAGTACCTTCCCTGCAGCGTCTACCTTACCTGAAAATTGTTATCACCTGATGGTGAGTGTCCTTGGCATGACACTTATACTTCTTTCCCTGTTGCTATCTGCTGGCACTGGGGGTGAGGAAATGCTGCACCCTCTGCCTTGAGCAGGTGTCCAGTGGGAATGGCTGTGGGGCCAAGTGTCAGATTTGTCTGGGGGTTGTCAAAAAACAGCTTTTGTCTGTATTTTTCACTGTTCTATAGCCTATCTTACTTGGAGCAATTAGAAAGTAATTCATTTACACTGTCATACAAATGAAGACAAAGAGAGCAAGGAGAATGTGTTTGTAGGGAATAAAGATCTGACTCCAGGATAGTGTTCATGGGCCCACAGATATTCAAAGTGTTCTCACAGGAGATTCTGGAAACCTGGCACAAACACCTGTATAAACAGGAACACAGAAGGTGTGATCATCCAGAATGAAGACAAACGAATCTTCCAGGTGACTGGAGTGCTGGGGGTGGTTTTGCATTTGCTGTCCCCTCGCAGTCCTCTGGCAGCAGCATCCTCTGCACTGAGACCTCATGCTTACACAAATGAAAAAGAACCCTGCAAAGGAAACAGCAAGGGCAGCTCAGTCTATGCTTTGTGCCACTTGTCTGAAGTTGGGTGGATAAAGAAAGTTGTGCAGATGAAAGAGTCTATTCTAACATGACTAGTCATGCTATTCTAACATTAATAGTCATACAACAAATATGACACGCTGAAGTCACAGAGGTGAAGCAGTTTATTTTCACTGGAAAATAAAAAAAAAAACAAACACGGTATTTTTACCTGTCCAGTGAGTACAGCAAGAGAAAGGGAAACCCGGATGTGATGCTGTCCCTGAGATACCTACTTGCTGACTTCAGACTAGCTGTTTATTAGCACTTCAAAATGAGGAAAGCTGTAGTAGATTGAGTGAGGAGGTGTGATAAGGACATAATTAAGAATGGAAACCTAATAAAAGATACATGTTAAATGCCGAATAAATGCCTGCCCAGTAAAAAAAAAAATAATCTGGGACGTAATACCTAAGGAGATGGTTAAATACATAAAGAGAAGACTCTGACTCAAAGTCTTTACACTTGGTTTGGCTGGTGGCTGGATCCCACAGTGACCATGCTTGGCAGCACAACAGCATATTGCTTTCTGCTTGCTGTACTTCCTGAAAAAAGGGACTTGAGTGACAAACTTGGCAATACAAATTTGGGTTTAGCTTAAAGCCATTAATACTCCTACCTGATGGGAGACAAATGTTGGAGGAGCACTTACCAGACAAGTTGTCTGAAGAATTTGCTCAAAGCTGCCTGGAAGTTACTGTCATTCACCTTTGCTGCAGCAGTGCTCCCTGTGCTGAAGTACAGAGATTCCTCCTGCAGACATATTCTCTGTGCTGCGTTATGGCTGGTTCAAAATTAGTTCTCAAAATAATGCCTAAGTTTTTCTCAACATATTATCACTGCGACATTATGGCTAGAAATGCTGCTTTCCAGAAATTACATTCCCTTTTTAACCCAGGTTCACAACAGTCTCCCAGTCAGATGGTCTAACCTGTTTGTAGGCACTGCCCTCTCCTCGGATATCTTCTTCTGATTCCTTTCAGCATTGCAGGGAGAAGCGGCATTTATCGGGATACTCAGTGCAAATTCTTTCCATTTCATTCTCTCTCTCAGGCATTAAAATCCATAAAAGATTCTTTCCTCTTTTAGATATGTAAAGACTATCATTAGTGATTTAAAGTTAATTAAACAGAAGATTCCAGGCTAAATTCCATTCTCACAGCAGTGAAACTGTAATATAAGTTCAATGAGCTTCACTGTGTAGCAGCACAGGAGTGAGGGCTCCTTCCAGGCCAATGGAGTCACTCGTGTTAAGTGCAAACTGCATTAGGCACTCTATCAATTAACTCAGTAGAGTAACTCCATATGAATGTCAGTGATTGAGACTATTTTCATGGGATATTGGGATATCCTGCCCTTTTGGGTTACATTTAAACAATAAAACACAAAATAGCAGGTTGCTGAATTGTGATAATCACAGCTTTTAGTGTTCTGATTTCAGAAAAGCATACACATTTCTATTTTACATTTGTATGCACACGTGCATGGGCATATGTGTGTCTCTCCATATTGAAAACATATGTGTCTCAATACATGAAAGGAATATTCTAGCTGAGATTTTATCTTCTGGAGATTAGAAAATCTGAGTCCCTAAGTGGTAGTAGACATGCTCTCTAGCCAGTCACATTCCATTTCTCACTTGATGTAATTTGGATTTGTGCAGTAATCACACATACTAGAGTTTTAATGCTGCATAGAAAGAATATAAACAGTCTAGTTGAAAATGTATGCATTGCATAAACACATGCTATATCTCAGGAGGTGGTAAATACTTCAGTTTTTTCTCTCCGATCTGCATCCTTTACTTATTATTATTGCTAAATGCACACATGTAAGTTAAAATAACAAATACCAAAGACAAAGTTACATCCAGTACAGGATAGCCTATTAATAATGGCACTGGCAATACATTATGCTGGGAAACCTACACAATGGTTCCTCTGCATGGCTGTATCTCTACAATGCCGCAACGAAACGTCCTGGTCCCTCCCTCATTGTGGAGGTATAATCAGTCCCTTTGGGGAGGAGAGCGCTGGTATCTCCCTGTGATTTGAAACTCTGTTACAGCAAACTGATTTTAGCAAACTGGGTGAACAGAACTGAAATTGGATACCAAGAATTTAATGCAAATAGCAAACCCAATTCTGATCTCAGATGCATTAGTTAACATCTCATTTTACAACTTACTTCAATGAAGTCATGCCTAATTTGTGATGGATCAAACCTGCAGAATAATATTGCAACATGCCTTTTTTAACAACACAAGACCAACTTTCACAAAATTCTGAGCACAGTTGCTTACCATAATAATCAAAAGCTCAGCATCTCGCAGAATCACACCAAAGTCCACTGTATGCCATATTGTTGTAGGGAAGATTGTTTGGGATCAAAGGGTCTCCTGCTTTAACTAATGAACAGATAGGAAGAAAAATTAATGATCAGAAGTTATTGCAACTTGCGAAGTAAATTACACCATTAACTACTCCAGAAATGAATAATCAGGCACAAAAAGAAATTCAGTTGGGGGATGACAGAAGAAAGAATAAATCTCTTGGGCATCTTGCCACTCCAGGGATTTTAATTTTGAGTTTTCCACTCCCAGCTATCCATTCTTATTGCCCATCCATCAACCTCCTGATGAATATAAAAGACTCCAGTATGAAATGCCAGAAGATTGCTGGGTTGGTAGAACAACAGAAAGGGAGTCTTTCAGGTTTGGAGGAGGAAGGGTAAATCGCAGATGACAGTTTAGAAAAGCTTGTCTCTGCTCTTCCTTTTTGCCCCTAACATCTCTCTTTAATAGCATTGGCAGTCTAATAACCCTTTCAAAGGTAACCAAAATCATTCTCATGGGCGAATCATCTGGAAATCTCTTCCTGATTGACTCTAACTACTGACATAATTTTTAATAGAAGTGCAACATGATAAATGCCTTTGCTTATTGGTATAGTTTTAAGCAGGGACAAAGTGGTTGTTTAATCTTACTCCCATGTTAGAGGCATTTATCTTCCACCCTTTTGTATTTACTATTTACATCTTCATAAGAATGCCGACATTGTAGCCTTCACTATTAGCAATACTCCCTGATTTAATAGCAGTTAGGAATATCTCTATATTTTGGGCTTTATTAATGAACAGTGTATGTTCTTCTGTGTGCCTGCTTATGACAGGTTATCTGCTATAGATTTTGATCAGAAAGGAGTTAAAAGCGGGGGGATCAAGCAGAAAGACTACATGGAAAACATTGCCACCACTGCTGTGGTTACATAGGCAGCTGCAGAAGCCAAGACTTCTACGTTAAAAGAGGGTAATGAGTTAAAATGCCTATCCTACAGGAAGGGAAAGGTGGGGTGTGTAGAGAAAAAAGGTGTTTTCAGCTGACCTAGACTGTGAGCTGGACCCTGCTGCAAGCAGATACTCTCATGGTCTCTGGGGGCACTGGATGCCCAGGCTTCTGTGAAGAAAGCTGAGTGGGAGTGCTGTGTAAAAAACCCTCATTGTTGGAAACCCAGTTCCTGAAATGCAGTGCACTTATTGGCAAATTGAGGCTATTTATGGAGGAGGAATTTACTGGTTGGTGCAAGCATTGCTCAATTACACCTCTATAGCACCATGGCTCTTAGAAACCTATCCAGAAACTCTCCAAATCCCAGCTCCTCCTGCAAAGGAAAGTGTGAACCCGCCACTTGGAAGGGGGGACAGATTAGAAAAAGATCTCAGTGGGTGCAGCTTTACCCAGAGAGCATGAAACTGACCCCAGGTACAGCTCTAGCAGTTCCATACCATCACTGGTGCAAGAGCAATCAGCTGGTCAGGCGCCACTGGGGTTGGAGAAGTCCTATCATCATGATCAAAAATACTGCCAAGGTTGACTGTACACTTTCCCATGCACTACAGCTTTGTATTTGCCACCATTGATCACGGCTCTGGAGTGATGGAATAGAGAGAAGACAGAGAGCAGCAGGCTTGCAGGTGCATGGAAAAGAAGAAACCTGAAAGAACAATCTTTTATGCTTGCAACTAGTGTTTTAATCTTTGGAATAAACAGGGGCACTTGCAATTATGAGCATCTTTTATGGTAAATTACTGCTATTTATGTTGGCAATTACCAAGTGTCATACATGATTATTTTATATTCTTAAACTTTGTCAACTGAATGTGTAATCTTTAGCTCCCTATGTGTTTAAGACTTATTTTTACACACACAGTTACGTTTTTATATCTGCGGTAATTCACCAGTCAAAACATGATATGCATGACTTGGGTTCCAATCTTCCCATTTTAATTCTGTCCCCCCTCCTCCAGTAACTAGTCACGTTTGACTGATCTTTTCAGATTAAAAACTAAAAAGGAAGAGATATGTTGAATTTATTTGCAAATTCTCCTTGTTGAGCCCTGTCACTTTAGTGACAGCCCTCCCTGCATTCCCCCCTCATTTGGATTTGAAAAGTGGAAGTAACCCTTTTAAGACTGGACACAATTTCTTTGGATCATTTTTCTGTTTGCATTCAGAAGTTGATTTTCAAAGAGCTTTATTAATTGTGATAATCTAGAATATTTCAAATCGCACACACAAAGATGGCTTAAATCCCTGAGTAGCAGAGAATACCCTGCAGAAGGACTTCCTATGTTCCAAAGGACAGGTAAAAGCTTCAAAAAAATCAGCAAAGCAATTTTTTTCTCTTACGTGCAAAAGCTGATTTTCCTTCCATGAACGTGAAAATCCTAATTTTATTTAAGAATACAGTATCTTGCATCACTAGAAACAAAGATGGTCTTCAGTCATGCTGACCAAAACAAGTTTTGTGAGAGTTTAATTAACACTGCCTGTATGAGCATCTACCAAAACTGGTGCAGGATGTGGCTGTCCAGGACCTACTGACACATGTGCCACCACTGAGATTTTACCAAACTAGCCGAACAGAACTGAAATAGGATATAAAGAATGGTTTAGAACACCAGTATGTTACTGCCATGTCACCATGGTACCTTTGAGACACTGATACTGATATGAATATTTTTCCCTCTATGATTTATTTTGTAGCATTGAACCCATTTACCTGTTGGAGTGAGTGTATGTTTTTCCTTGACCGTACCACTGTTATCCAGGTTAAAACACTAACCTTTACATGCATAATTAAACCAGTGTTTATAACAGTCCAGTGTAGCAAAGCCTTAATTTTCAAATAGACTGAAATTCAAAATGCTTCTCTAAAATAATAATAAAAAAGAATGAAAATATAAGAGCAAAACAGAGGCAGATAGGAGTGAGCAGAAGCAGTATGAACTTGGCACAGCATTCAAACGCTCCTTCGGTAGACATATGCCTTTTTCCACGTTACTCCTGCTTACTGTAGTTGGTAGAAGGTTGCCCTCCCTTACAGAGTATTCTTTCCCTGGGCTAATCCTTTGAATTTAGCACTGCAGGAGCAAGGAGCCATTTCGTGCTTTGCGACTGCAGAACGTGTTCCTGTGTGCCAGTGGGAACATGTTCTTAGATGGTTTTCTTCAGTTTTCCCTGAAGTTAGTGCTGAGGCAATGGCACACACGTAAAATGGACATACATGTTATGCTGTACATCTTTCAGTCTGTATGAATATTAACTAATTAGTCAGTAAGAGCTGTGAGAAGGCTGTTCCAAATGGCAAAAGCTGCAGGGGATACGGCTCAAACACCAACTGCGTGTTGGGCCCAGAGAACAGGAAGGGAAGCAAACATGCTGAAAGGCTGGAGCAAGCCTGCAATAGGGCTTAGAAACTACAAATAAATTTAACACATTAAAACTGGTAGGAGCTCATGCAAATATAATGGTTATATTAAGAATGGACTGTCAATCTGGACTGTTAGCCTTCAGCATGGAGGGATTATAACACAAGTGCTAAGCCTTAATTACGGCAAATCAATGTTTTGACATACCACTTCAGGAAAACAAGTGTCCTCTGGTAAAAAGAGGTTTCTACATTTCTTTTTACTTTGCACTAGACTACTGAGACCTCCAGTGCATAACTTCTGAGGCCTTTGATTTCCTATTCTCAGTTTTCTTGGAAAATACAATTTTTTCCCTTGGGAACTAAGGATAATCTGGGAACTAAATCCAAGGTCCCAAGTTATATTCCCAGCTAACATACAAGCTCCACTGACAACCCAGCATCATTACTTGCCCTGTTCTCTCTATTCTGCTTACTCTGGCTGTGATTTTTGTGGCTGTCTTCTCTGTGAGAAAGTCTGCAACAGTTCAGAGTGAATGAGCATCCCTGGCAATATGCATGAGGATAATACTGCCTATTAAGAAGGAAAACATGGTTGGTGTAGTAGGACCTCACTTTAAAAATCAGGCTTATCATAGCTAGAGTAATGAACTGAGGGTGTGCTTGATGCCAATAGGCCATCCAGCATCATTATGACTTGACAGATCATGATAGGTTTGTGTCTATTTGAGGATGAGAGATCTGCTCTTTGCCCAACGTGTAACACAGTCATTGAAATGGAGTTTTATGCACACCCTGATGTTGCAAAAACCACCTGGGTTAGGGATGACTAAATACAAAACCCCAAGGGCCCAGCTACAGGCTGAGACAGTCCAGTCACTCCTGGCCCAACTTTTCTTTTTTTCCTGCCCAGAAAAAAGAGCAATGCTGAAAGCCCTTTCCTATGGGGTAAAGAGAGTGATGAGATATGAACAGAATCCTCCAAGTGTGTTCAATGCTTCCTGGGTCTTGAGGGGAAGCTCTTCGCTGAGGGAACTGGCTAGTTTGAGTCAGTACCAGATAAAGAATTTTTTTAAGACAGAGCATTAGAGGAAAGAATAAAGAAAAAAATATTTAAAAAAAAAAAGAAAAAAAGGAGGGAGGGATATTTACAAGTGCATGAATGGAAGCTTTGTTGGGAGTTTTCTGGGGAGATAAGGAGCTGGACTGGCCCATCTCTAAGTGGCATGGACACACTCACTCCCTTTGAGTCTCTCAGGAAAGAGCAAAAGGAGCTGCTGACATTTCTGCTTAAAAGGAAGAATCAATGAATCTTTGTTTCCCACTGCCTGCTTGTTTGACCTTCTTGTGTTGTGGAATAGAAAAGAAATAAAAGAGAATGGGTGAGGGGAGAGGGGATTCGTGTTAATAAAATCCAAGACAAGATCACAGCCCTCTGATCATCGCTGGAGATGCCATTATTTGGTTCTTGTCCTATTTGCTGCTGTTGCTCATTTCTGATTCTTGCCTTGCTGTAATAAGTCACACTCTTTCCAGCCATCATCCCTGTATTGACAGGCAAATGTCACCAACGTTTGATTGACGTCCATTGCTCCTGAATACAGAAGTATGATTTAGGAATCAATTCTGTTTGTTTATTTAAACAGCTCTTTGTGTACCTTGTATATCTGTAAGCAGGACAAGTTCCTTAATATTTTCTCAGCAGCAATGCCACTAATATTGCACATTCACCTTCCCACTCAGTCATAGAGGTGCTCACCAGACCTTGGGGGAGGAGAAGACTTTCATGAACACACACACACACACACACAAAGAAAAGAGAAAACCCCAAGATTTAACAAAATGCTTTGCTGCCCCCAAGTTAAACCAAAGAGATCTCTTCCTCAGGTCCAGCCATCTGTTGATTTGCATATGCCCCGCAGTTTTCTCTGGCTTCTAGACAAAAGGGAACACTTTCCCTAGGTGTCAGTTCGCAAGCAAAGCAGTGGCTGGCTTTAACACCGGGAAACACTGCTGCCAGTGATGAGTATGTCAGTTTTAATTCACAGAAAGAACTATTTCTTTCTCTGTCTTTATGGTTGTAATCGCGGTGAGGGGGAAGAGAGAGATCCGAAATTAATGTTAATCTCTATTATTGTGGGAGATATATTTTCAAATAACTTCTACTTGAACAATGGGTAAAGCATCTCTGCATTTAAAGAGGTATTTCCCATAAAACACCAACATGGTAGGGTGGCCTCAGGGAAGCGTTAAGCAGGAGGTGGATTGACCTTTTAATTCTCGATCGGTGACCTGAAGGGTATCCGGAGGCTGTTAAGCACATCTCTTCCCTTTGGTTTGCTCCAGAAAGAGCTGTCATCGCAAGATGCAGCTAGTGAGTGAGGCTCACGATTTCGCTGTTCATCCCTTTGCGGGAGGGGTGGGGGAGGGAGATAAGAAAAAAGAAATATGTATTTCCCACACTGACAGAGTAATGCCAAACTCTCTGCGAGTGGGAAGAGCAGAGCAGATGCTGGAATGAGATGCCAAAGCAGCTCCCCTTTCCCCTGCGCTTTTGGGTGCCTATAAATTGCTCCAGCGCGCTCGTCAGCCTCCTCCTCTCCTGGCAGGTGGCACTCGGGCAGGATCCCGCTCTCCCTTCGGCTCCGGCTCCGGCTCCGGCTTCGGCGCGGCGGCGCGGACACTGGGCGGCGGGCACCGGGGCGGCCGGGAGGCGCGTCCCCGCTGAGGACAGTCGTCTCTGAGAAGAAAAAAAAAAGAGAGAGCGAGAGCGAGCAGGCGAGCGGGGCGATCGCGAGAGGAAAGGCAAGTTCCAGGGAAAGTTGACTCGGACTGGCACAGCCTGCAAAAAAAAAAAGTCGATCGCCAGCGGGAGCATAAAAGTACGAGCGGCCGAGGCGCGGCGGCAGCGCTCCCTCCTCTCCCTCTCCGCTCCCTTGCCCGCCCGGTGGCTGCAGCGGCAGCACCGAAGCGCCGCGACCCGCGGGAGCCCCGCGCCACCGCCGGCCCGTGGGAGGGCGGCCGAGCCCCAGGGGAGCCGAGCTCGCACGGGCTCGGCGTTTTTTCGGCTCTGAGGAGGAACCCCGCCAACCATCAAGATTTTGTCCAAAAGCAGACAAGAGGATCGCCCTGCGCTGAGCCGGCTGGTGGGCAGCAGGCGGCGGCTGATCGCGGCCGGCGCGCTGGGGGTGGTGATGGTGCTGCTGCTGGTCATCCTCATCCCGGTGCTGGTCAGCTCGGCCGGCACCTCGGCGCACTACGAGATGCTGGGCACCTGCCGCATGGTCTGCGACCCTTACGGCGGCACCAAGGCGCCCAGCACGGCGGCCACGCCCGACCGCGGGCTCATGCAGTCCCTGCCCACCTTCATCCAGGGGCCCAAAGGGGAGGCCGGCCGGCCGGGCAAAGCGGGGCCGCGCGGCCCGCCGGGGGAGCCGGGGCCGCCCGGCCCGGTGGGGCCGCCGGGTGAGAAGGGCGAGCCGGGGCGGCAGGGCCTGCCGGGCCCCCCCGGGGCGCCGGGGCTGAACGCGGCCGGGGCCATCAGTGCCGCCACCTACAGCACCGTCCCCAAGATCGCCTTCTACGCCGGCCTCAAGCGGCAGCACGAGGGCTACGAGGTGCTCAAGTTCGACGACGTGGTCACCAACCTGGGCAACCACTACGACCCCACCACCGGCAAGTTCACCTGCTCCATCCCCGGCATCTACTTCTTCACGTACCATGTGCTCATGCGGGGTGGCGACGGCACCAGCATGTGGGCCGACCTCTGCAAGAACAACCAGGTGGGCGCCGCGCCGGGGGCAGTCGGGGACATGAGGGCAGCAGGCGCCCGGGGAGAGCCGGGCTCCCCGAGGGAGCGGGCGCTGTGCGGGTAGCGGGCGGAGCGGCACGGGAAGGGCGGGAAGCGGGCGGGGAGGGGGAGCCGGGCGGCCGCTGGAGGCGGCGCGGCTGCGAGGAGGGGTGAGCCCCGAGGGAGCCGGACGGGACCGGCGCTCGTCTTTCCGCAGCCGGCGGGGACTCTGCGGACAGCGCCGCCCCGCTCCGCCTCGGGTGCCCGAGGACCACCGAGGGGCCGGGGGTTCCGCGCAGAGCAGAACGCAGACTCGACGCTCTCTCCTCCCCGAGAGCTGCGCCGCAGGTGCCTCTCCCAGCCCGCCGTCCGGGCCGCCCCGCGGGCACAGCAGCACCTGTTCGGCGCCGCTCCCAGCCCGCCTGGGACACGGAGCGCTGCCCGCAGTTCTGCCGGGACGAGAGCGGGGGGCGGACACTCAGGCAGCGCTGCCCCCGCAGGGGTGAGCCGAGCCCGGCCCGCGGCCCGGCGTTCCCGGGGATGGGAAACTCCCCGGGAAGGAAGGGGAGCTGGGGACGGCGGGTGAGCTCGAGAGAGGGTGGTACTGCGTGGGGAAAGGGTGAGGTGGGTGGAAGGAAAGCAGGCACGGCAAAGGGCGCTGGGTTTGACACGCTCAGCCCCCGGCGGGGAGCGAGGTTTCTCCCCGCCCGGGAGAACTGGTGACAGAGTGAGCTCGGCGGCCGCAGAGTTCGGCCCTTGGCGGGCCAGCGCCGGGGGAGGCCCCGGCTGATGCATCGCGGCGGGGAGACACACCGGGCGACCGGAGAGCCCAGGCACGGCCTGGGTCTGTCGGCATCCCCCGTGGCAGGAGACAACGGAAATAATTAAAGGTCTTGCGATGCTACCTGTCTGAAAGACATAGGAATCATCTCTTTTAATTAGGATAAACCTTGCCACCGCGCTCGCAGAGGCTGTGCCTATAACATTGCCTCCGGGGAGCCGTCCTTTGCAATTTTGCGCCTCTTCCGTACGTAGTTAGCGGACGCGGATAGGTTGGCTCTAATTCCTACAGCGCTTGGCGGCACCGCCATCCCTCCGGCTCTGGGTGCCCGGGGGCAGTGCGGTGTGTGCCCGGGCGTTCCCGTGTCCCCGGAGCTCCGCGGTTGCTCCCGCCGGTCCCTTGGCCCCCCGTGCAGGGGGAGGGCGAGGGACCCGCCGAGCACCGGCTGCTCAACAGGTCCCTCACCGTCCGAGCCGGGCTGAGGGGTCGTACGTCGGCTCTGCCGGGCTCCGAGAGCCCGGAGCCAGCGCTGTCGCTCTCCCCGGGCTGTTCACCCCCCGGCGGGGCGGGCTGGGGGATTGATCAGCTCTGTGCGGTATCCGTGGGACTGAACAGCGGCCCCGTGCCCCCGCCGTGCCGGGCGGGTCGCGGATGGGCTCGTTCGTTTGAGCGTCTCGTCCCACGCCGAGCCCCGCCGGCTCACGGCCCTTTGTGCTCAGCGCACACCGGAGCGGCGGCCGCCGGTAAATTAACCTGATACACCACTTAACCTTTCGTTTATGGCTCCTCAGAAGGACTGTGAAAACAGAATAATGAGGACATAAGCGGCAATTAATTAAGTTAGAAAATATCTACTATAAATACCGTCTCAGCAGATAAACCAGGACTAGTAAAGCAAAGTATGTCGCAATACATTCACTTCGATATCTTCATACAAAGGGAAATCTTGTATACTACAAGAATACCATTTTACTTGCAAATATTTTTTACCCCTACTTATAATGTTTTAAAGTGTTTATTTTCACAAACCTTGAATATATATATAGCAGTACTTTTAAAGAAGTACCCAATTATAAATATTAAATTGAGCCTGAAGTCTAACCATTCCTAAATATAGCTACTTCCAGTACCAGACAGACAAATTAAACTCGTAGTTATTCAAAGAAGAAAAAAAAAAGGCTAGGGCTTCTGTGAATATATTTGTATATACCCGTGCAAGACAAGTATTTAGGTGATATAAACCACATATAAACTGTTTAAAATGGACTCGCAGTTTTAATTCATCAGTGATTATGATTTATACTTGAAACACTAAATGCTGATGTGACAGCGGTTAACTTTGTGTATTATTTATAAGAAAGCTCAGAAATTTTGGAAGTTGTGGAGTGACAAAGGTAACGTTACAAATCCAGTGTTTTCTAACAATGAAAAAAGCCAAACCATTGGAAAGTGTATATCAAATATAATTTCTAAGCAATACATATGTGGAACCTCAAGGTCCTCGGTGTTAATGCTACTTTCGTGGTTATCAAGCTTGAACATGGAAGTGCTGAGATGGCTCAGCAAATATGTGTGTGCAGCCAGAGAGCATAGCTTCATGAAAGGACTTGCATGGAACTTGTGAAATGTATTGTCCCTTAATGGTTTAATTTTGAGTTACATTTACTGTCTCGCAGCAGTACACTCACTGAGAATTCATTTGAGACTGTTCTCCTAGGCTTTAAAAAGAAATTGCTCTGGCTAACCAAGCAAGGAGGTAAAACCCCTAGGAATAGTGTACTGGAGTCTATGGGACCTTTGCTGCTATACACAGGGCAGTAAGATCTGCACTTTGGTTTCTAGACTTTCAACACCCAATATATTTTTTTTTCAGCCAGTATGTACTATCTGGAATCTTAAAAATGAAATATCCATTGCTGTTGTAGTCAGTGTCCACATGCTGACTCCTTTAGGATAGTCACTAATATAATTTGAGTTCTCCTTTATTATCCACAGAAACACAACATTTTATACAAATCCACAAAGTAGCATTTCATTAGGATGTAAATGGGAATTGGAAAAGTATATTAAAACCATCTGCTTGCCAGTATGCAAGACCCTAGTTGGAAGTTTTTCTAGCTCATATATAGTCTTTTCACTCCTCGCCATTTGGCCTTTCCATTTACACAGCCAGCAACCATTTCAGTCCGTTATTCTCTCTGGAAGGTATTTCCAGGGTTAATGACTCAGAGAGCCTTCAACTCCACCCTGCCCGTAATTAATCCAGAGGAAACATCCGGTGCTTAGAATAATTATTGCTTAAACACTAGCAAAATAGATCAATAATGGTAAACAATACCAGGCAAGTCAGAATCAAGAAGTCCTGAAATAGTCGGGGTTAATCATCATGCCATGTATCAGTTTAAATTTGCAGCCTGTCACAGCACTGCAAGCTTTTGCAGCTTACAGGATGCATAAAGAATTTCCACCTATTGTGATCTTTAAGCTGCATAATGCCATAAGATCCTGCATGGTAAAAGAACCCCCTCCTTTATAACATTTCAATATTAATGTGAAATCATATCACATGAAAATTTAATTTGGAAATTTATCATGTAAACTTTGAAAGGAATCCATGGAAAATTGTGACTTATAGCCTGTTTTTTCAATTCAGAACAGATAAAATCCCACATATAGTACGCCAAGTCATGTATTATTACTTAGTTCAGCTTTGCAATGCCACTAAATCATTTACTGCTCTGTAACTACACTAGAACAAAGGCAAGCAACAAGCAGATGACGTGTTACACTGAAATAAATCACATACAACCATGTTTAAATATTTTACCAAACACGGTCAAATTATATATAAATGATTTGGAGACTTACAGAGGCATAGACTGTTCATTGCTGGAAACCAGCATATATCTTGAAACTACAGATTACTTCCAGTTTGCAAGAAATGTCAAATTTAATCAGTAGCGGAATAGCAAGGGAGAAATAGGAAAAAAGTATGTTTAAGGGAAAGTTGCAAATGAAAAGCCCTCAATGACATGTGAATTCCAAAAACCTCTTAAAGCAAATAGAGACTTTTCTGTGATTTTTCAAAGCTGCATCTCTTAAAACACAGCAAAATTAAATTTTTGCTTACTGAAATGCGGCAATAGGAGTTTTTCCAAACCCAGACTAGGATCCTTACCTACTTGTGTGCATGTGTGTGGGTGGGTGTGTATTTCTTGTATTCTTTTCTGCAGCATGATCCTATTACTGGTATGACAATAAACTGCCTCTGGAAAAAGTCCAGCTGGGGAGCTCCCTGTGGATCCTCACCATTGTCAATCACTTGTCCCACTGAAATAAAAGTTACACCAATGTAAAACTAGCACATGACCATATCCAGTTCTCCCAACTCCAGTTATTCTTACACATATATTTAAAAAGGTTCCAGACATTTACAGGAGATCAAGAAGTTTTGTATTCATCAGATGACTGAGAAAGGAGCATGTTATTGCTTTAGTTTCAGATGTTGTGTTGTAGGAGAAAATAAGCAATAACCATAGGAAAAAACATGAAATATAGGTTGCCAGATGTTTAAAGTGGCAACTCATGCATGGTGAATAAAATCTTGAGGATATGCTATAAGTTCACAATGCAAGAAAAGCCACCTGAGTTTTCTTAACCACTCATTATGTATTTTATGTAGGTTCGAGCTAGTGCGATTGCTCAGGATGCTGATCAGAACTACGACTATGCCAGTAACAGCGTGGTGCTTCACTTGGAGCCAGGAGATGAAGTTTACATTAAATTAGATGGAGGAAAAGCACATGGAGGAAACAACAACAAATACAGCACATTTTCTGGATTTATTATTTATGCTGACTGATAATGAGTAAAAAGACCCACCAAACCAGTCCAAAAATGAAGCCTGCTCTTCTAAGTGATGGATTTGCGTGGCAAAAGTCAATGAAACAAGTACCCCAGCAGAGAGCGACCACCAAACACCTCAGTAGCGGGGGAAAAAAGTCAAATGCTACCTGATTCACATCTGTACAACACAGAGAAATCTTATGTTAAAAAACGACAAAACAAGCTCAACAGATGTGCGATCCACTACCGCCAAAGCAAATACTTCCTCATTGTTAGTGTCCATGTGAATGAAGTTCTACATAGATCAAATTTTTATAGGAAAAAAGCCCACCTAAGGACGCTGAGTTATTTCTTCAGTGTATATGATACTTTGATGTGCTATGATCTTGCTGCTTTATCCATACTTCAGCTTTGGTTCTTGTGACTTACTTGCTAACAATGATGCTTGGAGTCCACTGATAGTGTGGTGAGGAATGATTTTACAATAAAAGGAAGAGGTAATCAAAATATACTTTCTCTCTGCAAAGAAATTGTTTGCCTTGTACTTTTCTTACCCTTCCACTTAAAACTAGAAACTAATCATCTTCAAGCCTTAACTCAATGTTCCTGCTTTGTAGGTTTACATTAGACTTTTAACATAAAATCAGTCCAGTGGAGTTGTTTAAATTTTGTCTTTCCCTTAGCTGTGTTCTAAAAGAAAAAGGAGGATAGAAGAAACACTTTAATTTCCCCTGAAAAATGTAATAGTTGACAAACTATTCTATTGGATCAAATCCCTGATTCCACCAAAGCCAATGGCAAAACTCCCATTGCTATTAGTGGAAAAGGGATTTGGCTTTTTTAATTTGTATACGTGTAAATATATATTTAGACAATTATTACAGGCCCATTCTTGATGGTTAGTTATGTAAATATTTAGAAAGCCTATCATCCACATCATCACACTAAGGTAGAGTGTTTTCTTTGCAGCAATTAGTCTTCATTAGTCTTTTAGCACTTAGTCTGTACTTGGGTACTATTTTTAATAAAGTAGTTATGGATTAATATACTGCAGATGTTCCACTAGAATTTTGTAGGAATATAATGGGTCAAAACCTTAATTGTCTTAGGTGTCTTGTCTCACTGAAGTTAGTGGGATTCTTCCCACAAAGGAGGAGTGGGAGATCTGACACATAAGAAAATGCTGTCACACAGATCTTTTCCATGGAAGCTAGTTACCAGTTTGTAGTAAGGTGTGCCTATGAGATGGACACAGTTGAGCATATTACCAAAAATGATTAACACATATGCAAAGAAAGAAGCAAATATTTACATGCAAAAAAAAAGTGTGTATTAAAACTTATTTTTCTCATTCATATATGTATAAATATAGATATATAAAATCTAAAAGAGGTTTAATCCATATATAAGATTAATGGCTTGGAGAATTAAACTAAACACAGATACTATGAGTTACATCGTTATAAAAATGCTTTAGAATCAGTCATACCAGTAACATCCACAGAATATTTTTATTCAGAAAATGGATTTATTATTTGTTTTGGTTTTGGGAGGCTGTCTGTTTCTCTCATGTTAAAACTCGCAGATTTCATTCTAAACCTAAATTTTAGCAAGATTACTAAATAGTTCTTTAGCACAGTTGGTTATGTTATTTATTTTTAATATTTTGGCAAAATCAAGGCAACATTTCTATAAATCATTAAAGTGTAATAGAGGCTACCCCTACCATTGCTATTTCACGTACTTTGCCACAAGCAACCTTGTCTAATGTACTAAGGGTACACACTCAGATTTATCTGCACTAAAATGTCTGAAGTGTCTGCCACTGTGACAAAAAAGCTCTCCAGTGCTGGCTGCTCAGCAAAAGTCTGATAAAGATTGTACACATCTCTCTAGAAATCTCGTCTGAACAAGTGACACTTCTCTTAAACAGAGCATGTTACTCTTTGTTTCTGTTCTGAGTTGTCCAATTCAAAACAAATGCCGAGTGAGTCTCGGCTGACGGAGAGGATCACCAGGCAAACTCATGTAGGGTTTATAAGGGGACATAGTGCTGCCAGCTGCTTGTGTATTATCCCACCAGAATGGTTAATGCTCTTACTTTAAGACAAAGTGCCAGCCTGTATCTGTACATTGTAGTGATTCCTCCTGTTTTATTTCTACGAGGCAATTACTTTAATAACGAATGTGTAACTGAACTTGGTCTGTTTGCTCCACTGTTGTTTTACTGGTCAGTGCATTCACACAGCAGTGTAGCTAGAGATCCTCTATGTAGTGCCACACACCGATGCACCAAGCTAGAGATCACTCACAACCAGCAGTGCGATTTACTAAGGTGTTTATTGGAAAGGCTCAATACTACAAGATGTATATGGTCAAATTTGAAGAAGCTTTTGAAATCACGCTCCCACTGCTACTGGATAACACCATTTTTCGGATAGATCACATGCCCTGGTTAAAGTTAGGCAAGAGCAAAGAACACACTTTATGTAAAAACCACATATAAGGCAAACATTTCTTCCTTTTTCATCATATCTTGATATACTGATTTGTAAAGACTTATATCACAACCTTTGTTATAACTATTACAACTCATTAAAACTGTATTATGTAATATATTTTGACTTCTGGTGTTGCATCTTTACAAAAAGAAGCTGGTCTGTGTCAAGTTTTACATGATCACTGTGAGATTCCAAAAGTTCATGATAAAAAAAATGTGATTAAAAAAAGACATCTGTAATAATACTGCACATAGTTTAAGAGATCATCAAATTGCTTTATTCAAAAATATATTTTTCCATGTATTTTTTACACTTTCAGTTAAAATTAAGTAAATTGTTAAACTATAAAAAAATTACCTTTTTAGATTTATTTGAGATTTCTTTTGCCTTGTGTTGTCTACAGAAGCTATTTAAAAGTTCCAGACCTTTCATCAAGCATTACTCAAAGAATACAAGGATAATGAGAAGATTGTCAGTATTACAAAGATTAAAATCAGCCCCCTGAGACAGGAAATTTAACTGAAAACCATAATTTCTGTCAAAGTCCAGGTCGTGCATCTTCAAAAGTAGTTTGGGGTAACATTCAATAATAGTATTAGATTATGCTCTTGAAACAATTATTTTAAAATTTCTATTAAAAAGATTTTGAGGTAGGCTCATGTACAAATTTCCAGAAGGGAAAAGATGCAGACACAGTACTCAATTTTGATGTTCTAATTAAAAAGAAAATTTATAATCAGTTTGTTTGCATCTCCTCAGTTTCTCTGAAAAGAACCAAATTTTAAAATGACTGCTCTCCGGAAAGAAATTTGAATTTTATCAAGCTTCCCTACAGAACAGGACTAATTATTCATTATTCCTACTTAAAAGTCAACCACCGCTTTGGATTTGCTAGGAGTATTTTATCAATTTTATCTTGGGATATGCCTCTAATTAGCATTTTAGGAACTATATTTTCAAAGATATGTGAATATCCATGACCTCCATATTTCATCAACCTGTTCTTGGTGTGCACATCATGAGCCATCAGAATTCTGTCTTCATAGCCTTCATCAATCAGTATACGAATCCTGAAGAATTAAAAGCACACCTGTCAGTGAAAGTTCTCACTCTGCAGCAGCACAGAAGTAACCAGGATTTACATTTCTTATATTACTGTACTGCTGGACTCTATTATAGCAGAAAATAGTTATTTTAGGTGCTCAGAAAACATACTCCTTATATTTACTTGAAATTAAAACACATTTTTTATTGCATGAAAAAACCCCACCTCTGAAAACATACCACCACACATCTCAAAATGGAGAAGGAAAACTCTTTCCATTTGGCACATGGCTTTGCATTCCCAGTCCCGTGAAGTTCACAGAGGAATTCAAGAGCTTCAGCATCACCATGCATGGGACACAGGTTTTATATACATGAGTAAGTAATAGTTTCCTATCTAAACTCCTTCTCAGCAGGTTACTTCTTGCTGCCGTCACAAAGCTGATCCTATTACATTTGCTAATGACCAGACTGTGTGTGACAGGTCCTTTAAGGAGCCTGGCTCAATTGCACAAATACTTCCACATCTTCAGTTAAATCCCATTTAGCAAACCAGGTTAATAAAAATATGAAGTTGCCACCATCATGTTCCATATAGACAGTTATCATACAAACACATTTCAAAGATATTCATTAAGGAAGAACAGAAATAAGACTGGCATGGCACAGTGCTAGCATGTGCCAGGAAATAAGAGGAGTGAATATGGCAACCCAGCTGAACAGGCTTGGCAAAATGACAAGTCAGCTTGGAAAAAGAAGTAATCAGTCTGGTCACTCACTTGTACCAGGACTGCTACAAGTCCTTCTGTTTCATGTTTCACTCAGGTAGCCTTAATCCCTTGATCAGCTAATTTTTTAGAATTTATTAGGTGAGTCTGAACACCTGTATTGCACAACTGTTAAGCTTCCCAGTAAGTTTCAGTTTAGTTTGGCAGTAGATTCCTGCATTGAAGTGGCAGAGACAGACAGACCAGATCTGGAAAGTGCTTGTTCCTCATGTAGGCCTCCAATTCAGTCATTTGCCAGTACTGTGAAATTCTGATTCTTACCTTCCTGACTGTGCTTTGATCAACAAGAAAACAGATACTAGTTTTATAAGTAACTACACTGTATCTGAAAGCCCTTACTGTCAGTATTTATTGCAATTAGTTATGAGGAGATACATGTAGCGGGATCTAATCAATATGGGCAGCAGGAAGAAAGCACGTAGGATAGATTTTTGTAAAATATTTTCATCTTTCGGAAAAAAACACCATAACTAGTGCCATACAGTGCACAACACTATGTATACCATAGCATTACAACATCACAAGTATCTACTCCAGCCTGAAATACAGAGGGACTATAGAACAGTATTATAGAATATGATGAGTTGGAAGGGACCCATCAGGATCATTGAGTCCAACTCCTGACCCTTTGCAGGACACCCCAAGAATCACACCATGTGCCTGAGAGCTAAACTCTTCTTGAACTTAGACAGGCTTGGTACTGTGACCACTTCCCTGGGCAGCGTGTTCCAATTCTCAACAGAGAGTAAGAGCAATGGCACTGGGGAAACTAAGTTGTTTGCTGACCAAACATCATTTAGAATCATCTTCTTTCTTATTTGGACTAATTTCACGAGTTGAGGAGGCACATGATCCTTTCCATTTTGCATTCATCACTCCTTTCTGCTTATTCTTTTAAGTTTAGTTAGTACTTTCTTCTGACTCAAATTAAAACTGTCCCTGAACAAAAGTCAGTATTTTACTTGCATTAGCAGTAGGTTGCAGTCAAACTGCTGAAGTACACAGATGGCTAAACTGTGTTCAGTAGGTACATTATGACTACATAAGTTTATGTTTTGAACAGAAAAGACCTGAAGATATGTTTTCCCTTATGTATTTTCATATAGAGGTCAATTTGATTTCTACCTCTCTGGAGCTGTTTCACAAAAAAACCCCCTAAGGATATTGCCAGTGCCATCTCAAGTCCATTGTGGGTGCATCAGTATCCATTTAAGGGCACTTCTAACTCAAATGCACATTTTCACACCATACAATGAGAAGACAAACTTTTTGTCACTTCTTCCTATGAACAGCCTGCAGCAAGAAATACTCAAATGCCAGAGAGTTTAAGGAGAGACATCAGTGGCTGAGCAAGTATCATGGATGGAATGAAAACTCTGCCACGGTTGAACAAGCACTTGTTAACCAGAGCATAGTCCAGTTCTCTATATGTATTCCGCAGTGCTTCCGTAGAAGCTGACCTTCCGTGGCACAGGAGAGGAGGAGGCACAGGAGAGGGAGCACCTTTATCCATTCTAAATGTGAAAACTGCAGATTCATTGCAACAGTTTAAAATACTGAGTGCCAGACTGAGAGCACTGTTGAGAGAGAGAAACTATTCCTAGTGTGAAAAGCAGCAGCAAATGCTTGGCAGTGAGTGGAAGAGTAACCACAGCATCTTCTTAGGAGGGAACAGTTTGAAAACAGAGATTAGTTTCAAGGTTAAATCTGACAATGAGGGGGAGAGAAGCTATGTCTGAAATGTAAGTGGAAGCTAGAACTTACTTTATTAGTGATCAGAGATCATAAAATCTTTCTCATCAAGGAGAACATAAGAACCATTTTTTACTCTGGAAGGTAAAAAGACACAGGCAGGATGGCACTTCACCCCTCAGAAACCTGCCACTTCACTGCTCACAAACACTGTGGACAAACAGCACAGAAGGATCACACCTCCAGATGGAGTGGAAAGAGTGAGGTGCCCATTCCCAGCTGATCCTACTTCTCTCAGACAGCTTCTGCACAGAATGCATCTCCTTGGCAATACCTTGTGTTAGCACAGCACAACAGATTTGCTGTGCAGCTGAGCTGAGACTGCAGGTGCTGATGAGAAGCAGGGAAGAGGTATCCTGCTAGTGGGGCCAATATTTTCACATTGTGAGTGAGTGTGAGGAGCATGAGAGCTCTGAGGAGACAGGACTTGCATCCTTCAAAAGCGAGAAAGGGCAAAAGGAAAGGGGGTGGAAAGGTGATAAAGTGCTTGGAAAAAAAAAACAGTTTTTCAGGAGAGAAGCACAGGATCAAATCCACCCAAAACAACCAGCAAGTTTTGCTGGGTTAGCACACTACTGAGGAGATATGGCTCAGATGACACTTAGTAGCAGCACTAGGTTTCCAAAGCTATGTTTCAAATAAAAGCCAAACCCTAACATAAATCCAGTATCACCAGCCTTTTTTTTTTAAACAGATTGTATAAATGCAGTAAATTATAAAATTCAACCAGATCAGCATGGAATTAGGACGGAGAATGAAGTTAAAAAAGCTTTTGATGTTCTTCTCAAGTAACTTTGTACAACACTATGATTCTGCATCTTCCTCTGCAGATAGAAGAAATGATACATGCTGCTCTACGGGTGTGACTGCAGCAGGGGGAAATGGCATTATTTTAGTATGAAAGAAGACAATTTTGAACAGCAAGCAGAATCACTCTATGATGGTCTTAAGTACCAATAATATGTTTTTGTCAATGGTCATGCTATAGCTTAAACTGCATGGAAGCAGATACCTTGCAATTCTTTCATTGTCGTTCGGCATATCAATATCGGGATGGAACTGGTAGTGAAGAAATTCTGTACCAAATAGGTCATACTGTAAATAGCATCCAAGTTTAGCAAATTCCAGAAGTTTCTTTGTATCAAATATGGTCCTGCAGAACACATATAACACAGAGTCAGTACTGTAAAACAAGAATAAAATATCTCATGGCATGAGGACAGGAATTTTGTGACCTCCTACTTGCAAGGAAAAAAAACAATAATCTAAGATTTAATTCACCCTTTTGAAAAACAGGACTCCTATATGACACATGCAACTTAAGCTGATACACAGCATCGTCTTTCTCACATTCATTTGAGATTTCATGCATTTAAAAAAAAAACCAAAAAAATCCCCAACTCTTTCCCCATGAAATAATGAAAACATCTATGACAATCTTTAAATGGAAACAGGAAAGTTACTTACTTTTGATATCATTAACCCTCTCAACAGACAACCTAACCAGGAAGGACATTAAAGGAGGAGGTTAATTCATAGTGACATTTAGAAAACAAAAAAGACAATGGATTACTTACACAAGGCAGATTTACTTTCCCAAAAGACTTACAGAAGACAGCTCCATCCAGGGCTTGTTTCATCCATCACACACCGGTAATACACAACTTTGTCTTTAGTTTCTATTCTGTACAGTGATGTTTCTAGATTGCCATTAGAACAGCAATATATCATTGTTTGCACTGGGATCTGGCCAGAACGCCTTAAGGAAATGCTCTCACCAAAATATATAATGGCACTGTGAGTACCTGGGACATGGGCTTTACAGCAGATTTGAAAAGTGAAGGAACAAAGCTTCTATCACATATCACTCATTTGGAAAAGAACAGCAACAGAAATAAGAGTCTCTGGAATATTCTGGGTTTTCTTTGAACCATTTTTACCAAGTGTATAAACTGTCCAAAGGAAAACAAAAACACTCAAATGATACAATTTAATCTTTATAGCCACAATTTTTTTCACTTAATTAAAAACCAAGTTTCCACAAGAACATCACAGTTAACCAAAAGGGTAGTACTTAAATTTTTTTTTATTATTGCAGATATTGATGTCACAGAGCAGTTTTACCTTATACAATTACATCACAGTCTGTTGCTATGGAAATGACTGATGTCACACTTTCAATATTATGACTTAACAACAGGACTAAAAGTAGGAGGAACAGATGGGTTGAGAGCGACAAAACCCTTGTTCAAACAAGCCTGCCATCAGCAGGAGTCTAAGACTTGCCAACTGTAATTAATAAAAAATGTTATTTTAAAATAAATATTACAGTTTACAGAGACTGAACATTTATTACCAAATGAGTTTTTCAAGTGCAGAGCAAGAGAACAGGTTATTTTAGATCCAGCCCTACTTGGTTCATGGGGAGACAGTCACCAAGAGTATTCAGTCCTGGTGGACATAGCAAAAACACCCAACAATATATTTCAAAATCACAGTCCAACAATTTCTTTTTAAGACTATTGTTACTGTCATGCTTTTGGTGCTCTGTCCCAACGAAGAGCTGGAGAGCTTAGTTTCATCAGCCATCGGGTCCCATTGTGAGCTATGGGAATATAGCAACAGCAGCAGTACCCAGCTCAGATTGCGGATCTCTGTGCTGGAATTGGATGTTTGGGCAACACTGTGCCTGAGCTGCCCTGAACTCATGGAAAAGGACACAGTGAAGCATTCTGTAGTTTGGGCCTCATCTGTAAATCCCCATGGGGACAGCCACCAAACCATTATGAAGTCCATATTCAGAGCAGTTGCTGTGAGGCTTCTAACAAAAGCTAAAAGTGAATGAATGTTGATCCCTACCACGATACCTTTTTAACCTTAACCCCTAATGAATGGCCAAAGCCAAGGCTCAATAGCTTTTGCTTCCCAGCCTTTAACTGCACCATATGGACACATATTCCATTATGGACACTTGCTACCTTTTGTTCTAAGATGCTAAATTGCAGAACATGGCAGCCAGTATTTTAGCTTTATCATTTCATTGTAGATCCACTTGCAAACTACCATTTTGCCTATGTCAACTGCAGACAAGAAATATGAAGCTATGTACAAATTTATCTCACATTTAAAGGACTGGGATGCTCCCACATGGATTTTTCTCACTGGAGGAGACTTAAAATGTTAAATGCACATTGCAAAGCCAAACTTCACAGTAGTTTATGTTATAGAAAGTGCCAACCTGAATGTGTGAAAGTAATGATAGAAAGAGATATAAGGAAATGTCATATTGTGCATCAGTGGCTGTAAATGAAACTGCACCACTGTCTTGACTATTTTCCTGCTTATATTGCTTAAGTTCCACCGACAAATTACTTAATTCTTAAAATACTTAATTCAAAAAAAATTTACAACAATGTATAAAGACAAAACCCCATAACTGTATCAATTTGGCATCATATTAAAAGCTGCATCCTGCAATCCTCTGAAGAATCCTTAGGGTTCTCCCTCAAGAAGAACAAGGACTGGTTTGATGAAAACAATCAAGAAATCCAGGACTTGTTGAGGAAGAAGAGAACTGCCCACCAAGCACACCTTGCACTGCCATCATGTCACGCAAGAAAAACAGCCTTTTGTCTTGCATGCAGGAAGCTTCAGCAGAAACTCCGTGACATCCAGAACAAGTGGTGGACCGATCTAGCTGCAAAAACTTAACTATGTGCAGATACAGGGGATCACAAAGGATTCTATGAGGCCCTGAAAACAGCATATGGGCCTACGTACCAAGTCCAAAGCCCACTACTCAGTGCAGATGGTCAAACGCTTCTGACAGATAAAACCTCCATTCTGAATAGATGGTCTGAACACTTTCAGACTCTTTTCAGTACCAACCGTGTAGTACAAGACTCAGCAATTCAATCCATCACACAACAACCAGTGAAATACGAATTGGATACTGCCCCCACTTTAGGAGAAACCCTTAAGGCCATACAGCAGGTGAAAATCGGCAAGGCAGCTGGGGTTGATGGAATTCCACCCGAAGTCTGGAAACATGGGGGCCTTGCACTCCATGCTAAATTTCATGAGCTTGTGGTGCGCTGTTGGGAACTAGGCGAACTACCATCAGACCTTCGTGATGCAGTCATCATCACCTTGTATAAGAAGAAAGGTACTAAATCAGACTGCTCAAATTACCGTGGTATTACTCTGCTCTCCATTGCTGGCAAAATCTTGGCAAGAATACTCCTGAACAGACTAATACCCGCTATAGCAGAAGAAATTCTACCTGAAAGTCAGTGTGGCTTCAGAGCCAACAGGAACACCACAGACATGATATTTGTTCTCAGACAACTGCAAGAGAAGTGTAGGGAACAGAACAAAGGTCTCTATGTAACCTTTGTCGACCTCACCAAGGCTTTCGATACTGTGAGCAGAAAAGGTCTTTGACAGATTTTGGAACGTTTAGGTTGTCCCCCCAAGTTCCTTAAAATGATCATCTCACTTCATGAGGATCAGCACGATCAAGTCAGATATGGCAACACACTTTCTGAGCCCTTTCTAATAAAGAATGGCATGAAACAAGGCTGCGTTCTCGCTCCTACCTTATTCACAGTCTTTTTCAGTATGATGCTCCAAAGGGCCACAGCAGACCTCGATGATCAGGACGGTATCTACATTCGATATCGTACTGATGGAAGCCTATTCAACCTAAGGCGACTGAAGGCCCATACTAAGACCCTAAACCATCTTGTCCGGGAGCTGCTTTATGCTGATGACGCTGCCCTTGTTGCCCACACAGAAGCAGCCCTGCAGCGTTTAACATCCTGCTTTGCAGATGCTGCTGAGCTCTTTGGGCTGGAAGTCAGCTTAAAGAAGACAGAAGTTCTCCATCAACCTGCACCTCAGGAAGTCCTCCATCATCCCCACATCACCATCGGCCAGTCAGAACTCAAATCAGTCCAACAGTTTAATTACTTAGGCAGCCTCATCTCCTCAGATGGTAAGATCGACGGGGAGATAGACAATAGGTTAGCAAAGGCATATAGTGCCTTTGGAAAGCTCCATAAAAGAGTCTGGCGTAATAAACACTTGAAGAAAAGTACCAAGATCAGTGTTTACAGAGCCATAGTGCTGTCTACTCTTTTATATGGTTCCGAATCATGGGTCATCTACCGCCACCACCTGCGTCTCCTAGAACGCTTCCATCAACGCTGCCTCCGCACAATCCTAAACATCCACTGGTCAGACTACGTGACCAATACATCTGTTCTTGAACAGGCAGCAATCACAAGTATTGAGGCCATGCTACTGAGAATGCAACTGCGATGGGCAGGGCACGTCTCCAGGATGAAGGACCACCGCCTCCCTAAGATCCTGCTCTATGGTGAACTTGCCACTGGCTGTCGCAAGAGAGGAGCTCCGAAGAAAAGATACAAGGACTCCCTGAAGCAACAACTCAGCCTCGGGCATATTGACCACCATAACTGGTCTACTCTGGCCTCTAATCGGGAGGCCTGGAGACAGACCATTTATAACGCTGCTGATGCTTTTGAGAAAGCATGCAGGATCACTCTTGAGGAGAAAAGACAACGCAGAAAGAATCGAGCCTTGCAGAATATACCATCTAAGGAGTCTTTCTGCTGTGTCTTTTGCAACCAGATGTGTCTATCTCGTATTGGCCTTTTTAGCCACCAACGCGCTTGCAAGAAACGTGGGTAGAGCCCTTCCCAAATCTTCGTTCGCGAAGCCTAGCCATGATGATGATAACTGTATGTTTATGTTTTATCAAAATGGCTATGTAAGTACTGATATCTGCAGCCTTCTCAGTTCTCTTTCATTAGAAGATTTAAGTGATCAGTTTTTCTTTAAAAAGGGGAGGAAAATACAGCCATAGATACAATGGAATGCAGGTAAATATATAAAGGAAGTCTGTATAATTTATAAGTAAAACAAGGACCTTTGCCTACAAAACACCTGTAGCTCAATTAGAGCCTACAACTATCAGAAATTTGGAGCACAGTGCTGTTGCCTGTACTGCACTCACACTGAGGGCAAACAATCCAATTGCTGAGAATCATATGACCACAAACAGTCTCCATTATTCAGCAACTGGCCAAACTAATCAATGCTTGGACATATT
The DNA here is from genome assembly GCF_003984885.1 of Neopelma chrysocephalum. Taxonomy (NCBI): domain Eukaryota; kingdom Metazoa; phylum Chordata; class Aves; order Passeriformes; family Pipridae; genus Neopelma; species Neopelma chrysocephalum. The sequence continues at coordinate 4,590,778 of NW_020897765.1, forward strand.
CCAGCTCACCATGAGCAACACAAGGTCATACAAAACTGATTTGGTAATAGAGGCTGTATTTCTAAGCTGGAGACAAAAAAGTATCCCAATTTCTCTCCATGCCTGATGTGGAGCTCCTGGGTTTTGTTCTTGAGAAAGCTATAAATTAGCTACCCAGACTATGCTATGAACTATTCAAAACCCAACTATTCTCTTTTTAAGCAATATTTCTTCTGTCTGGTAGCAGAACATTAAAAATCTGCCTTCTGCTTTGACCCAGAATCCAGCAATATCAAGTTTTCCATTAGCTTCTGTGAGATTTTGGTACGGTCCTTGAGAGCGATCCAGTTTTCAAAAATGCTGGAAGCCCAGCAACTTCCCACCCAATTTAGTGAGAGCTGCTCAATGTCCAGTGCTGAGTAAATACAGGGATCTGTACAGGGACACAAATTAACGGAATTCTGATTTTTAAAATGTGGTTACAGTTATTCCTAATCTCTCTCCCAGGCTTTCAAAGAGAGCATTTAAAATACCAAAGTCTCTTCATCAATAGGAATCTAAAAGCTGATCCTGACTGAAGTGCTGGAGGCCAACCAAGCTCTATAAAAGCACTTATTTTTAAGACAGTAAACTTGGAGATAATACTTTATGTCAACTATTTCCAGCATAGTTCCGTAAACCCCAGTGAGCTGTGGCAACACTGCTGGATGGACAGCAGAACAGTCTGCCTACCTGTCCAGGTGAGACATGACCGTCTTCGAAGCATCAGCACCAGCTTCCTGCAGAATGCGGACAATCTGGAAAGGCGAGTCGCTGCTCCTGCCAGGATGGATGGTAACAGGGCATCCAAGCTGTGACTGAGCCTGTGCTGTTGCCTGGAGCACACGGTGTTCACTCTGAGTCAAAGGCCAGGAGCAACCTATTTCTCCCACGACACCACACTTGATGTTAGTCCCATCCGCTCCTTTGAGTATCTCATCAACAATAATGTTTGTCAGCTAGAGAACAGGAAAATGAGATTTTTGGTTATTAATACTATTTGTGTTAAATAGCATCAAATTTGGCCTATGGACATTGTACTTGTTATACACCCAAGGTCTTTCTGAACTTATTTAATTAACAGCTGGGTGTGTGAAAATACTGTAGTTAAAATCTGGTTTCTGTCAACTAATGTTATGCCAGCCATTCACTAAGACCAAAATAAAGAGAGAAGCAAATTAATTTAACAGTATCCGTTCGCACATTTGTCCAGGTTTGCCAAGAATGCTGGTCTACATATAATTTGTACTGTGATTTAGCCTGAGATTAAGTTTTCTTTTAAAAAAAAAGTTAGCTTATTCCCAAACCTGTGCCTTGCACTCGTGAATTGGCTCCAGATACAATTCAATGTAATTTCTTGCAAAACAAGAACTCAGAGAATAAGGAAACCTTGTCATTCAGATAGGGAAGAGAGAAACTCTGGCAAAGATCCTGAAGAGACAAATTTAAGGCAAATCCTACTTATGGGAATGTGGATGTAAAACAAGAGGAGCTCTGCTGACTTCAGGACCACAAAAACAAAGCTTATCTGACAAATTTATAGGGTCAAAATTAGCTTGCTTTTGAAATATTCATAGGCAAAAAAAGACATCAGAATCTCTTAATAAAAGTAGTTTGTTACAAAAGCTTTAGTTCTTCTTTTCCAGAATAGGCCACACATCTTAAGCATACATTCAGAACTGAGCAAAAAATGGCTCTGATGGTGACCCACCTTCTGGACTGGATGAAGTGCTCAGTACAGGACATCCAGGGGTCTCCATCAATCCTCCAAATACAGAAGGGAAACCTTTGCCTGAGAAAAACTATTTGTATCAAATTTCAAGTGATGGAAGAACATTTAGGAAAAGCAGGACTGCTGCGGACTGTTGGGCCAGCTAGGGTCCAGTTTTGTTGGTAGCACTGCTCAAGTTTTGACCATTGATTTTTAAAATGAATTTGACTCATTTGTGAACTGTGACAGATCTTTAAAAATTTTCTCAGCTCCGTTCATCCGCATTCACAGCCTCCTGCCTTGGAGAGTTCTGTTCCCTCTTGCCTCTATCATCACATTTTCTTAATAAAAGACGAATGAATATTTATTATTATAGGAATATCTGGGGACCTCAGTTATTATTAACACATTGTCTTGGGCACCATACAAACAACCTGACATAGACTCCCCTGAAAAGCCTGGACAAATGACAGAGAGGAGAGATATAACACACAGCCTGAGCAGACCAATGATTTACAACTGACCTATAAATATTGCGATTATTTATGTTTTTTACAAGAATGCTGGGTAAACTCACTGGGAAACAATTAGCCAGAAAAAAAGACAAAAGAGCTAGCAAGGATATACTCCTTCCTTAAAAATAGTAAAACTATTAGTAAAAATAGTAAAAAAACCCAGATAATTGGTGTTGTACCAGATGTCCGCACATGAAATACTTTATTTTCCTTTTACTGTAGCATTATAATAAATCCCTCTGAGAAAATGGAGCTTAAGAACTGGAAATGCTGACAGATAACCCCAGCACAAGTAGTGCTGCTCCAGCTATATTGTTGCCAAATACCTCCGAAATCATAGGAAATAAAAGAACACTCTAATATTGTCTTTTTAGTGTTAGAAAGTAAGGCATTTCTTTATTTGCAGCGCTGGGTGTCTATGTGGCCAACAAAAATCCTGTCTCCATACAGACACCAATACAGCACTTTTTCACCTACTTATACATTTTTAACAAAGAAATTAATGTCCATTGGCTCTAAATTACATAATTCCCTTTCATTAACTAGTATTCTATACACTATTGGTTATTAATCTCTTGTTGTTTATGCTAATTAGTTCACACTTTTAGTGTTTTTAGTATCTTTTTCCTCTGGTAGGGATTTTCCAACACAAATACTGAGCCTTTATTAGTCTTCTTAGTTATCTGCTGGTTTCTGCAAAAGGTCCTTGTTTCCAGATGTCCAGCTTCAACAATACATCTTTCTCTCATGGGCTTTGTTCATCGAAGGATATCAAGGTTAACCTTAACAAAACTTAGTTTTAGTACTTTTCCCAAGCTATGTTCTCAAAACAGTTGCTTATGACAAACTTTTGCTATATGCTGGCTAAAAATGATTTAATGCCTAACACACAACCTATGATTAATTAAGACAACTAATTAAAAGGTTAATTAGGACCATTAAAAAAATCAGGAAAGTTATATCATTTCCAACAATATCACACAAGCAGTAATGCTGTTACCAAGTTTTTCACATTGGGAACCTCTGTATTTCATCTATTTTGCTGGAACTTCTGTCCAACTTTGGCTTACCCAGGGATAATTCACAGGAGAGGGACACTCAAGCAATGGTTAAGACTTACCTCCTCCACTGTCATGGTCTGTGTTTGAGAAGAATGAGTGGAATCTACATAAAACCCAGCACCAGCAATAATATGAACTCCAGTTTCTTCAGCAAGTTTCTTCAAAGTATTCATATCCCGACCAATTCCTGTAGTTGTGTTTTCCACAATAGTCCCACCACCTGCTGCTTTAAAATGCAACAGCTCCTCCTTCACAGCATCTGTTTCCTGATACAAAAGAAGGTTTTCTTTATGGCTGTAGGGATTTTGCTTAATCCAAAACAAGTTCTTCATCTCAATGGGTCCATCAGACAAAGGCTCTTGGCCTGGAGAAGGTGGACAAAAACAGCTGCTGTAGTTCATAGTCAAGTGCTCGTGAGTCAATGTATAGCCAAGGCAGTCTGGCTCCACAGGGCCCAAGACAGTCTGCACTTTCCCTCTCAAGGAAGGCATTTTTCTTCAACAAAAGGTTAAAAAAAATCAGATCCTAAAAGAGTCTGAGAAGGAAAAAGAGAGGAAACAAAAACATTTCAGAAAACCTTTCTCTGGCAATTTCTGAATTCCCTCCTCTCTCTCACACACATACCTACACACTGTGTGTATTCACCGGGATGTTTTCAAACACTGTTTGCAGCAGAGTGGTCAGGATGAAAACCAAGGCACTGATTTTACCCAACTGCACTTGCGCTGGTACTCCAGCAACATAAACACATCACATTCCAGTACAAGGAAATCATCATCATCATTTACTGTGCTGCAGTCAGTATCACATTAAGACAAATGTTTTCTATTTAGTAACAACCACTGTATGTTCATTTAGGATTCATTGCTCCTCAGCAGCTGTCAATTCTTGTCAGCTTGAGCCACCAGATGAACACACTTGGCACCAAGGCTGAATATTTCTTACTGGTATGTTCAGTTTATTTATCTCTGTCCTCCAAGACTCACTGTCTCCCTCGGATACCAAGGAAGCTGTTTGTGTTTGGGCACCTTGTCTGCTCCTCTGCATGCAGAACGCAGGGATGGGGATGATCACCTGCTCCTTTGGCTTCAACAGGGCTCAGGTTCTCCTGCAGCTGCATTCTGGAGGTCTGGAACAGCCCAGGACAATTCCTCTAAGGCTGACAACAGTTGCTAAAGATGTAGTGTGGCCCCCAAAGAGCGGTGGAGAAGTCAAAGTGCTTCACTGGTCAAATATTTTACAGTTTAAGTACAGGCCTTAATCTAAAACTTAACTTATATGGTTCAGCATCTCAGACACTTTTTTATTCATCTCTAACATGAAGGAAACAGTGATATTTCTCAAAACCTTAAATGAGCAGTGGCAAAGACAAACACTGAGGCTACTGTCTGCTGTTGGTTCATGTCAAAGGCCCTGTGCCAGTTTGGCCTGACTCACTGCAGATTGGAATTATCTACAGCTCTCCCCATTGGGATTTTGGGGTTTTCTTTTGCTTTTGGGAGTAGGAGTTCATGTTAGATCTTCCTAATGCTAGTCACAAAGGCTTGAGGATATATAGTTAAAATCCCTAGTCAACCAAAATCATCAGTTATGAAACAAAATACATGTTTAATCATGTCCAGAGGAAAGGACTAACTAGAGCATGCATTATTGATTAAAGAGAGAGGTCTTCCCATTCCTGTCTCCCTTTTAGTGAATAATGTCATAAACACGGGTTTGTTACTGGTAAAGCCCTCAGAGGACATTTTCCTTTTAACTGCTAAAGTTAATCCACCAGGATGACAGAAAAACTGAAATCTGAAGGGCGCTGAACTCTACATATCAAAGGGCACAGGAACATCAAGACCTCTTTGGGGGTACTTTGATCTTACAAGAAGCAGTCACTGTCAGAGCACCAATGCACAAGAGTGACCCAGCCCCTGGAAAAAGCAGCTATCGCCTGCCTAGTGAAGTCTGTAGTGCTGGTAGTTATTGTAATATGAAAACTTGGCCATCCATAAGAAAGAAATGACTGACTGACTACGTTTACTTGCCTTGTATAAAAGCAGACTTACTTATGAAGAACTGTTCTTTTAGGAATTTCATTTCTAAACTAGTGTGTTAACTTGGTTGAGAAGGCAGAAGAATAATTACTCTCATAGAACAGACTGCTGGCTGATTAATATAATGATTTATTTTTTTGCCAAATAAGAAGTGCATGATTTCAGAAAATATTATTCTTAAGCAAACAATTAAAAGCAAAATACCTGTCTCAGTCAGAAACTGCTGCACACTGCAATTCAATTAAGCTGTCCAACCCAGTCATTAATTCCATCCTTGAACAAGGCTGGTGCTCTACAGAGCAACCTACTATTCTGGAGAAAGTTCAATGATATGAGTCACTCTTACATGCACAGCAAAGTGAATGACAATTCTAAGCATTACCTTTTCTTTTTTTTTCGCCTTTTTTATTTTAAATGTTAAAAATCTACACTGGCACTCAGTAAACTCCTGACAGCATAAAGAGTGACAACTACGCTCTGCATCAGAGACACACTTTTCTTTCCCCATGTTCACTGAGAATTTTCCAATCAATTTATTAAGTTAGCAAAACAAACCCATATACAAATTTTTCATACAATTAACTATTTAACTTCTTTTGATAAAGCTTGCACAAATTGATTACAGTCTGTTTCCCTAACAATTTTCCACTTCAGCTGCTTAGTTATTTAATAGTGCAGTTACTTAAAAAGGCCACTCTAATTGAATGTGAATTTTTGCTCACCTTCAGATTATCACTTTGATGAAAAGTTGACTTTCAGTATTTGTTCCCACTAATTCCTTTCTGACACAGTTAATTTAGACTACCCTCAATTAATCTGGTTTGCCCATTGTGAAGACCTGTGGTTGCACATGTGAGATCTTCTTATAGCCTGAGGCTGCTGTATTCTGATTTATAACAGTAGGAAACATCTAAAATTACCAGTTCCAGTGCCAGGTTTCTCTTGTAGACACAAACCTGTTGATTTTTAGGCTCTAGATTTCACATTACAGCTCACATACAGAATTTACAGAACCTTTTGATTGAGATGAAGGATTTTTATAAATATAAGAAGCATCACAAAAATGGAAACTGACACAAACAGCATTTAAAGTAGGTCTAATTTTATCTGCATGAAAAATATGATTAATATTAATGCCTGTGCCTGCTTACTAACACAGTTTTAGAAACCCACTGCTTTTAACAAAAGAATTATAAAAAATAAAGACAGTCAACAACCTGTGACTGGAATAATTTTTAAAACCACTGTCTTGATATCTTCCCTACTGTCATTTACACAGACAGCCTACCCTGATTATGCAATAATGATACATTATTCCTAATAAGATTCACTTAGTGGAATCAGAATTTAATTGAGTGTTTTTAAAACAGATTTTAGGTGCAAATAGCTTTTAAACGGAGTAAGGATTGCTGCTTAGTTTAAGTATGTATATGTTACTACAAAAATCAACGTTCGTGTGCTTTACTAACGACTTGCATGCCACGTTTTCCACAGAACTTTCTTCTGAAAAAATTTCTTCTTTCATACACCAAGGACTGAATTCATATCACCTCATTTAGCCATCTAAAATGATCTATGTCTTTTACTGAGCAATCATCTAGACCATTTTCATAGTGGAGATGGAAAGACATTCACAGGCAACTCATCCAGGCTATTTTGAGTGTTTGTAACAGGACAGGACAAGTTACTCTCTGTTATATTATCCTCCTTCCATGGACTAAGGAGGGAGCCAAGAAACAATCCTGGACAAGACAAGTATATTTTAGAAGGTCCTACACAGGACATGTGAATTATATTTCCTCAATCTTAACCCAGTCTGAGGTGAGAGGGAAAGGTGCTGATTCCTATGATAGAAGATAAGCAGGTAGGCTCATATATGGAAATAATAGCTATTTTGGTTTTGAAAATCACTAATTTATGTGGTAGTATCACCAAGGTGCTCCTGCATAGACCAAGGCTTCTCTCTTCCAGATGCTCTATAAAGAGAGAAATAAATATTTCCTGAAAATTACATATTCAGACAAAAACAAAATGAGAACTGCCTTAAGATATAACCAAAACTTGTATTTTTTCACAACAGCCTTGAAACAATACCTTAACAGTTTTGTGATAAACTCTGGACAAATCTTGACAACCACCAATTGTATGGTACATAAAATACAACTCTCACCATCAATTATTAATTATTGCTGAAGTAAATATTTTTCCTAGAGGTATTGTTTAAAGAGACTTGCTGCTAAAAAGGTCATAGTACTGCATTCCTGAGTCTGGTAAAAACTCCACTGAGTTCAATAGATGTTTTGCCTGAATACTGATGACAAGATTTGTGTTTCCGCTTTTCCCATCTGAAACTTGCGCTTCAGTCATTGTGTCATTTTAATGGTCTTGTAATGGGAAGTCTCCTTGGGTTTGGATTAGTTGCTTCCTACAGTAATCTCATATTGCTGAAACATTATAATCGCATAAACACAGCTTCCACATGCTAATGCTGCATTTGTTTTGATTCGGTAAGCACATTTTAATGGCATTAGCACAGATTCTCTGTAGACTGGTATGGGAATCATTTTATTGCCGTTACATTACAATGTGAGATCACAGCAACACTAAATCCAGACTGCCGTGACATAAAATTTACAAAAAAGCAAAAAGAATGGCTCAAGAGGTATTTACTGTATCCAGAAACAGTTAAATACGGCTGCCATTTAGAAACAAGGGCTGCCCTGGCTGCATCAAGAGCATTTTAAGCGGGTCGTTCTTTTTTAACCATGCAGTCCTGGGAAATGTGACATAGTGCAGGTTCACTACATATTTACAGATGGAGGAAATGTTCTGAGCATTCAATTCTACTTTGAGCAACCCCTACAGAGCATGGAAAAGCCACAAATTAGAAATATATGACACATCTGCAGGTAATTACCATTAGCTAGTCTGTGCTGTGTTATCTCACCCTTCCCCAAATGTAAACATTTTGCGATAAGGGAAAAAATCAGCAAGACAAAGGAAGAAGAGAGGCAGAGCATAAGAGAACACATGTAGACTATGTCAGGAAGAATTTCAAAAAATTAACTTCTCTCTTCCCCCCTGTTTCTGCCAACCCTGTAGAGGTTTACAGGGTGGAGGGAACTCAATACTGCCAGCACGGTTCTTCCTCTTCCCTAGCAGACAAGCAAGTTTTCTAACTTCTCCAACAGATGGGTGTCAGATCTGCTTTACCTTCTTCAAAAATGTATTCACAAGTGCTAATTACAGGACAAACATGCCTGAAACATTCTCTCATACACAGGTTTCAATAAGCATGGCTTTTCTGTTCATGCACAGGATCAGGGAAGTGCAGCTACAGGGGCTGTGGAGCAGAGCTCACCACAGCTGGCTGGGTGAGAGCAGCAGCATGACTGGACTTGCATCTGCTCCAGCACAGACACAGGCTCACCTGCCATTTAGTCCAGCAATTACCTCTGTGTCAGTCCCTGCAAAGGTGTCCAACAGCCTGTGACGCTGCACTCCTACACAGGCGCCCTTACACCACCACTAGTTTGTCTCTATGTTACACGAGATAACAGCTTATCTTATGTTGCTTTTGGGTTATTTTGCCCAAGAAACAGAATTTGAAAATGGGGTAAAAGTACTGACAAAATGCAGATCGCTGGGCAAACTTTTGTCTCTTCTGCAGAAACGGCAGATATACTGCTCTGAACGTGACAGATTATTCTCATTAAAGTCCTAAATGTTCTTCCCCATCTTCAGAATTGCCATTGGTCAGAAGAGACATTGGTCTTTTTCCTCTCCCAAAATGGAACTATGAGATTATCATGATTTCCTGAACTTCAAGCTAACTCAGAAAAATGAGCCAAGGAAAATAATCTTACCTATTCAGAAGCAGTGGGCTTTTTTTTAACTACCTTCATACCCTGTTAATTAAAAAAAAGTATCATGACAGCTGTTCATCGTATGGCCCCTCGCCTAGTGCAGAAGTGTACTAAGGGGACAAGGGCACACTAGTATGAACACAGGCATCAACAGTGAAGCAAGGCTTTGTGTCCTAAGGAATGATGTCACACGGGAGAACTTTCATGCCTTGAATAAAGCTCTTATCAGAGAGGAAGGGAACACTTACAGTGCCTCTCTCCTACACAGACTCCTGTCTAACCCCATAGGAGCATATGTTGCCGCTCTGCCCTTAGTGGGGCACCTGCACTTTCCCACCTTTGGGTGGCTGTATCTTCATGCAGAAAGAACCTCACCATTTCAGATATGTGTAATCTCTCAACCAGGTAGAAATTGGCCAAGATATTCAAAGCCTACACACCTCCTATTTAAATATTTAAAAAGCATCATCTATCCCTACCTTGCCACATTTTTTCACAAAACACACTCAGAGTAGTGGGTTAATGCTGTGGCCCTCAACAACCTACCTCTGGTCCCCAGATCATTCAGAAACATGTATTTCCTTAAGAAGCCAAGTTAAAAGAAACATTAAATATTGTTTTTCACTAGATTTTCTATATATGCTTTGAGCAACCAAAAAATCTTTACACTATGGAAGTGAGAAGGAATACTAAAAGTAAGACTATATAAAAAGTTACTGTATGTGCTATGAAAAAAAATGAGGAGAGCTTTAGCCCAAGCCTTATATAATCCTACAGTGATAAAAGGAAGTCCCAGCAAAATATGCAGGTACACACACCACACCATTTACACTGCTTGAGTTACATTTCATGTTTTACAGCCTAAAAGCAGTCACTTAAACTTTAAGAGAAATTTAAACACTAGTACACCTATGGGAAAGGCCAATATATTGATCCCCTGCCCTCAGAACCTCCAGAAAGCACACTCTGGGGTGAGAAGCTAGGTAAGTGATAAGCAAAGCTTTTAAATGCTCACCTGAAAGGTACGTGAAAATTCTTACTGCGTATTTCCTTTGTGGCTCAATTAGTGGCAGACACAGACCTTCCAGCTTCACCTGGTCTGAGGGTCACATAAAAAACAGATTGCTTCCTTACATTTGAACTGCCACACCAGAACAAGTGCAGCCTCTCATACCGACCTTGCAGTACGGAGGCTAAACCTTTGGATCAAAGCAAGCACGTGCACTCAGCATATGACCATGTATGCCAACAGTGATTTGCCCCAAGAAGCAGAATCTAAGCCACTTTGTACTATGCACAGTTTTTCAATTTGGTTAAAGTTTAGCTGTTGTGACTAGATTAGTCAGACTTCTATTTACCTTATTTCTGTGCAGATAACTGTCTCAAAATCTAGGCTTCTCTGAGCAAAGTCACATTGAAGCTTCTCTTCCTCAGAGAGACCAGCATACCCATAAGTGTTTTTTCATTAACATCTCCTTTAGAAGAACTTCAGGGGATTTTACATTTCGGGCAGCTTCCAAAATTACTCCCAATAAAAGGTCAGATAAAAATTCTCCTCCAGGGTCAAACATTACATTAATTATATTTTACATGCACACATAGTGTTTTTAGGCCAAAAATCAGAACTGAAGTCACATTATGCTATATGCAAATATGGGCTATGTCCTGCATGTTGATACATACATTTGTATTCTTAAGACTAAATGGAATCATATTTGCTTCTCATGGGTTCTGGGCTACAAGCACGTATGCTTTTTCCTGCTAGGACAACAGGAAGTAGGAAAAAGTCTGTGCTTTTCAGAAGTGGACATCCAGTCATCATTCCCTCTAAATTTCAAATTTGAACCGAATATACATCTAACACTACTCCTGCTGTTATTCTCATTGACTTTCATTTGTTTTGTCTCTACTTAAGGTCACATATACAGATTTTCACGTGAGCTTAAACATTTCAATAAGCATGCTGGGTGGAGCATTATCATTCAGTTGTACAGCCCTATCACCAAGAGCCACATAAAATCACTCTATGATCTTTACATGCAGAAATAAGGAGAAAAGGGATGGAGGTCTAAGACACCAAAGAACAGATATCACCCTTCTCACCACATAAATCTCTAAGCAATGGATGACTGATATGCATTACTACCTCCTGATCAAGACTGGACATTACTAGCTAGCAAATTCATATGAATGAACCTCAAGGTCAGCTTTGCCACAGAACATACCAGTCACTGATCCACTGAGACCTGTGAAGGTGGAAAAGAGTATGGGGATTGAGTTTAGTGTTTCATTCAATATTGCAGACTGCAGCAACTGAGATAAGCAGAGACTTTCAGAAAACCACCTTCTTTACTAGTGAGTGACAACCTTAGATGCATAGAACTAAATTCAATGTCCCACTACTGCAAACAACTACATCACAAAACTTGCAACCAATCTGAAGACCTGCTGGAAAAAAAACATCCTCAGAAAAGCCTCAGAGTTTCTACTGTTATTGTTCTCTATGGCTGCGTAAGGAAATGGAACCTAAACGCCCTTCTCAAGGTCCGCTTCTGCTCTAACAAGAAACTAGCCCACAAAAGAAAAGTTAATGTGAATCAAGGGAAAATGTAAAGGTGATGTGTGTAACTTAATGAGTATCTTTTAACTTAGAGACTGCCTTTACAGAGTCTGCATGCTTTGTCAGTGGTCAAAGTCAACAATCTCTTGCTTGTACAACTTCTGTTGTTTTTAAGTTCTTACCCCCAATGGGGTAAAGCAGTGGAATAGCAGGAACAATCAACACACACGAGTAAAAAATCCTTGCTACCCAGTCTAAAGTGAATAACCAAGAACAAAGTGCTGCAATAAAGTTTACAAACCACCAGAGTTCAAGCATTAAAACCAGTCAGAACATTTCCAGACCCATCTGAAAATGACCCATCTGCCAGAAGGTAGACAAATCACAGCAAGGAAAAGAGTCGCATTCCTTTCACTGGGTGAAAAATCCTCACTGCAGTGACTCTGGACAAGGCAAAGACAACTGTAGGATAAAACAATTCTCCTTTTACACTTTGAGGTAAGATGCTGAAAGAGCAGAAAAAGGGAGAGTAGTTCAGCAGGTAACATACCATTCTTCTTTGGTCCCCCCTCCTCCACAGAAATTAGTTCAGGAAAAACCCTGTGGCTTTGGCTCGACAAAACTAGGGCTTCAGAGTGTCTTTGAGAAGAGTGATTCTACATGTCTCTGACATCCAAGTTAAAAATTGTGATTTACTTGAAGCTGTCATATAAGGGATGATGGTGGTGGCCTTTCTTCTTGCTTCCATCTTATCCAAGTAGTTAAATACTTGTAAAAAATATCCCAGCTGTTGCTAGGACAAAATGCTTTTCTTGGATTATTATCCACATATATAACTATCAGACCAAAGACATGGCCACTCCTTAGAAAATTCTGAGGAAGTTTTCTAATTTGTGACCAGAAAATGACATTAAAGAAGAAAACCTACCCTACCAGTTTTGAGAAGATGTAACTTAGAATTAGGGAGATGGGACACTCCCTTCTCTTTCCAGTATAGCTAGCAATCCAATTATCCAGAAATACAGAAAATGTAAAAATGTTCAAAACTGCTCTGAATCAAACTAGGTACTTGAACCTTAGGTTTCCACAGTTTAGACAGATCTCTAATTCTCCCCCTACCAGAGAGGTGGCCCGTCTGATGAAAGTAGAAGTCTCACTGTTTTCATGAACCTTAAGAAGTCTTCGTTTCAGCCTACTAAAAAAATGAACTTGTTCAGTATTTCGAGTTTTGAAAGGTGGGAAAAACATTTTAGATCTACATCAAGTGAAAAAAGGAACAAAATTCACAGAATGTTCAGAGAAATAGTCCTTTAATAAACACAGAACTCACTGGTGCCATATGCTTCACTATATACTGATTCTTATGTGTGAGAAGCAAGCTGATGGCTCCCTAACCACAGAGGGAAGCAGTGACACTTGTTCCTGCTCCACCATGCATTAATTTAATAAGTTAGAACTGGTCACCTACATAAAATATAATTAAGCATCTGAATGCCATTATTGCCATCTTTGATTACAACTACAATAATGGATGTGACGATGGCGACATGATGGCAAATATTATGTCTGTTAAATTCCAAACCATGAGAGGCATTCATAATAATAAATGACATTTATGTACTCTTTCATAAAACAATCCCAAAGTACCTGACAAAATGATACAAAACTACCTATTAGAAGCATCACTTCACCCATCACTGAAACAGCCTCCAGCAGAAAGAAGGCAACAACCTTTAAACACTACAGAACATATTACAACAGAGAACACTGAATAATGTATTCAACACAAAGCAGAAGGGAATTCCAGACAAGTAAAACAAAATTTCCCAAATGCAAGTGACCTCTGGCTAAAAATTTGTTTTGTTCAACAGCTATCACAAGCCTCTAGCATACAGAAGATACCATCCCTAACAACAGACACACCTAAAAAGAATAATTATTTTTACAAGTATCTTAGAGATCATATATACATTCAAATACTTGCTAGGTTCGTCTGAGTTCCTCACCAACAGGACTTGTATGCTTCAACTTGAGGTCAAATTCATCACAATACAAGACCTGCTGCAGAGGGGTTGCCAAACACACAAGGTGACTGCCCAGCAGTGGCTTGGCTACAGTACTGAAGCAGACTTGGCAGGGGGACCTAAACCTCCCTCGTTCAGAACCTGCACTCCCCTCCGCGCTCACCAAACCCATGCAAGAGGAGGAGAGAGCAGAGTCTGCCACAGCTGTGTCTTGTAAAGGGCAGCACACCCCAGGCCACGGAGAACATGCATAGTGTGTGAATCCCAACAAGGCTCAGAGGCAAGTCTGGCGCTTTGCCGTTGAGCCTTGTCAAGCTTAAGCAACTCTGGAAGCATCTTGCACAGGGATACGGGTGCTTCCAGATGGAGAGTGAGCTGCAGGCAGGCTCTGAAGGTCCCAGTTTCGGATTGAGGCATTTGTTCCTTCCCAGAGCCACCCTCGGGGACTGTCGGGAGGGAAGTTCTAGAGGGGACGTAGTTCCAATATTTAACTTGTTATGACAGTACAAATATTAAAAACCAGCGGTAAAAATAGCAGCGTAGCTGCACTCACACAGTTAAGCCGCCTGAGCTCGAGGGTTACTCTGTTGGTAACTATCATCTGGTCCTGTGAAACGCTTTTCCAGAGAGAAGGAGGAGTTCATGCCTTTACACTCCTGATCCAGCGCCCTGTCCCGGCCACGCTCTGCCCCTCGTCCCGCAGCCGCCCCCTCCGCCGGGGCTGGGCCGGGCCCCGACCCGCACCGAGCGGCGGCCCCGAGCCCCGGCACCCGCCCAGCCCCGCGGCACCGCCAGCCCTTCCCGCTCTCCCGCCCCGGCTCTCCCGGGCCGGCAGCGTAGGGGGAGAAAGCCGCTCTCGCCCCTCAACTCTGGAGAAGTTTCCCGGCCCGGGCGCCTTGTCGGGCCGAGGGCACCAAGGACGAGCCCGGGAGCTCCCGGCTCTGGGCCCCAGGAGGTCACGAAGCCCGCCGCTCACCCCACAGGCGGGAGCCTCCGCCGGCAGAAGCCTCCGCCGACAGTACCGCACCCCGGCAGGCCCCCGGCTGGCGAGGAGCCGCGACCGCCCCGAGCGGGGCGGGACTTCCCGGGCACGGGAGCGAGTGGTGGAGCGGGCCGGGAGGGGGGTGGCGGGGGCTGCCGGAACCCGGGGAGCCCGGCGGGCGGGCGAGCGCAGGGGAGCGGAGCGCTGCCCCACGGCCGGGCACCGGGACGGGACTCCAGCGCTGCCCCACGGCCCGGGAGCGAGACGGCAGCGCTGCCCCTCTGGCTTCCTGCGGGCCCCGCCCGGCTGGCTGCCCGGCGCTGGGCCCCCTCCCTGTCCCCAGGAGCCCCGTGCAGTGAGGTGCAGCAGTGCTTTGTGCCAGTCTTGGCTCCAAGTACAAATGAGAGTCGGTGGCTGTGAGCATCCTGCCCGTCCTTGTGCGTACCCCCTGTTTACACAGCAGGAAGGAGGCTGGGATCCACCGAGTCATTTTGGGGGGTTGGGAGTTCGCGCTGAATGCTCGGGCTTGCAAGTGGCAATATTTTCTAATTTGCCCTTGCAATGCAAGTAACTGGGAAGGTTGAAGAGGCGCTTCCCAGTATCCACAAACAGGATGTCAGTGACAGTAATTCTGGAAAAAAGTGCAGGTGCAAAGTCTGAAATGAAAACAGAGCTGACACCAAGTTAGCATCATCAAGGTTGGAAAAGAACCAAGTTCATCTAGACCAACCTTTGGCCACCACGTTAACTAAACCATAGCATTAAGTGCTATATCTCTTCTCTGGACAGCCAGTTCTAATGATTTTTAACCCTTTTAGTCAATAAATGCTTCCTGATGAAGAATTCACCTTCAGTATCCTTCACTCAGGATCTCAAAAGTATCTTATTTCCCTAAGGCTCACAACATCTTGTGTGGTACTATTCCATTTTATAGAAGGGTAAACAGATGCTGGCAATATGACCAGCAAAGGCACAGAGGACAGTGAACTTCTCTAGCCCTTACACACAGCCCAAGCTGCAGCAAAGCCACCCTGTGCACTGTGCAGACATGTTACCTGAAGTCAGGAAGGAGACCTTTTCTGGGGAGAGAGGCTTTTCTGGGAGAAGTACTTGCTCTTCTCATTGCTATCTGTTCTACTTTGACTCCTTCCCTGTCCCGATTTGTACCAGGTTGGGGCCAGCACTGAGCACAGTGCCCGCAAATGGATTCTGGTGTGCCTGCCTTTAATATGGCTTTTCATTGCCTGGGGGAGATAGATCCTAGCTTTTGTTCAGATCCCGGATAATCCTGTGATGCAGAAAGTGAGTGGGCAAAACTGGGAATGAAAGCCAACGCATGCCGATGCTCAGGCCGTTTATCATTTGTCTTACAGCAAAGGACAAAAGTGGAGGTAGCGGATGAAAAATGAGGAGGGTGCCAAAGTAAACAACTTTAGAGAGGTAGGAGGTAAGAGAAAGTTGTGCTTTTATGAAAGTGATAGAGAAATGGAATTTTGTCTTTAAAAAAATCCCAACCCAAACAAACAAACAAAAAAAAGAAAACAAAACAACAACAATAAAACACAAAGAAAAAAAAGCATTGTGAGAATATTAGAATCCGAGGGTTAGAGTCCACAATGACTGATGATGCTGGTGTGGGGAGGGCTCAACCTCTAGGGTCTCAACTGGGCAAATTACTGCCCAGTAAAGGGAAAGTAAAGATGAAGACAGTGAAGCAAGTGAAATGCTTGGGATCTTTTGAATTAGCAGCCACTCACCATGTATATGCAGCAGTGATTAATACAAATAGATGGCTACAGCTAAACTGCTGGGATGGTTCCAGTTGTCAGCGTCACTTATTTTATTTGCTTCTCACATGAAGTCAAGGAAGTAGAGGTCCTGCAAAGATTAAACAGAGATACGAAAGTTGCTTGTATTGCCTTGTATTTCAACATATTCATATTGCTGGGCAATCAATGCAGGAGAAATAATGTATGAGAGTTATGTTAAAAATAGTCATGCAATGCTTTATGGGACATCATTTGTCACTGGCCATATCAAACCTGTTTTGAAGATTTGTGATGAATTTTACATAAGGCCTGTACTTCTACATTTCTTTTGTGTTTTAAAACATAAAAGCAGTATTAAAATTTAGGTAGGTACAAAGTAAAACCATGTTCAATCTACATTTTTACGCATGCAGAGTGAGCTTCTCTTTAAAGCAATCTTCACTATGTCCAAAGCAAAGTTAGGTACTATATTTTTACTTTTTACGTCCTTGACTTCAACCTGCAACAAAACCGAGGTTTGTAAATGTAAAGTAACAAGACTGTCTTGTTCAGATGAGATGCATAGTGAACAGTGAAAACAAGTCAGCAGCTGGCAGAGTCTATACATATGACACTGTATTCACAATTTAGGTGATATACAACCGTAGGTAATGTATCTGGCATTTGTATCCACTTTCCCGAATCTGAAAACCAGGCTGTGGGCTTTTTATTGAATTGGTTACTACATTAAATGGTTCATGATATTGGGGAAACAACCCACTACCCTTGTTCCCCAAGCCCCTCAGCTATACAAATAGCAGCAACAACTGTCAATAACATCACGAGCTAAAATATCCATATTGCATAATTCAGAAAAAAGGAGAAGTAGTTTACTATTAAAAAAAAAAAAGAAAAGGTGTTCTTTGTTTTGTCAGCAAAGCTTGCTGTCAGTACAGTAGCTTTTGTAGAAGTTACAGTCTGCTCAGGGCTAAGTCATGCCTGTGCTTTTGTCCCCCTCAATCATGGAGTGACCAAAAGGGTCACTGAAGCCAATGTTCCTTTTTCCATTTTGGACACTGTTGTAAACTCTGTCCACTATTTAACAGTGGACACAAAAAAAGGACCAAATACTTGCAGTACTTGAGCTTCAGTAGCATCTCTTCTCTTTCCAAAGGCGCATGAAGAAGAGAGGAGTCTAATAGGTGCAATGCCAGGTCAGGCTGACCCAGGGGAAAGTGCTCTCAAGGGACCATACCCAGAGAATGCAGAGGTCCCAAAACCAGGGGAGATTTCCCAGGGCAGAGAGGCTGTGACAGCCACTGCCGCCTGGGTAGTTATGGCAACAGCTGAGCCACTGCACTGGGACCCTGGGGACTGAGTGATCTTCTCCAGACTGAAATCTTCTGCTCAGGGCTCAATTACTCAGGTGTTACAGAAGATATAAAAACTATGCCATATTTTAGGTTTACTCAGAGAGCAGTTGATAATGTTTACACTTGCTTAAATGCAATATTTTTCTTCTTTGAGACAAACCCCCTTTTGAGAGGACTGTGGTAACACTGAAACATTATAGCACTCATAAGGCCAAACGGGCTGCTCAGGGAAGTTGTGGAGTCACCATCCCTAAAGGTATTTAAAAGACATGTAGATATGGTGCTTAGGGACATGGTTTAGTGGTGGGCTTGGCAGTGTTAAGTTAATGGTTGGACTCAGTGATCTTAGAGGTCTTTTCCAACCTAAAAGTTCTATGATTCTAATGTAACTGGAAAATCAGACAAAATTCCAGACATAAACAAGCACTTCTTCAATATCATGTTGTATATGAGTTTTTCTTCTGGTATGTCTCAAAGAAAAGGAAATTCCAGTTTGCTTTAATAAAAATTAGTGACTAAAGGCTAGAGGTTACTGCTATTCCTTCTTCAGAAAGATAATAAGCACAGAAAGGAAAAAGAGACAAAATGTAACTTAAGCAGTATTTGTGCAAGGACCATTGGAAACATAAGCATTTGCACATACTGTTGAGGAATGGAAAGTGAGAGTATCATTTGCATGCATGCACAATATAATCCAGAATTTACAAGTCGGTAGTAGAATAAATAGAAATCCCAGAACATAAAAAACACTGCAGAGAAAATTCATTTAGCAAGGCTAAAATATGAAAAATTTAATCCTCCAGGGAAACCCTTTATTGATCCTTATAGCAAAATTCCCCCTGCTCTTTCCAAAGGGATTCCCTGGGCTGGGAGGGTTAGAAAGAATAATTTGCTAGTCAGTCTGGCATGTGCCTGTTGCTCCTAAATGACAGAACAACAGACAGGAGATAAATTGTATGATAAGTAGCATTTTAAAATCAACTGTGACTGTTTGGAAGGGGCTTCAGGTATGTCTTTTTTTTTAGGAAGGCTTTTTTTTTTTATTAACAGTATTGTTCAGTGGCTGTTTTTGAAAAATTCTGATGTGCTAAAGATGTAGGTACCAGCCTGAGTGTTAAATTGCAGATGCTCCAAGGAGCAAATAAAAGTTGGAAGTAGTAGACAATACAAAATATTTAAAAGGAAATAACACAAAGCTATTCATTAACAGCAAAAGTAAATACGTCTCTGGAAGCAAAAGGCAGAACGATGTTGACTTTGACTAAAGACTTAGTCCTATGTTCTTAGTTATTACTTGAGTTAGCGGAGGGTATTTAGAAATAGCTAAGCTAGACTGATCATTAAGAAAGTGCAGAATTCAGCTTTAATATTATTTCAGAATGCCATTGAATTCAATTCTCTCAGCACCTTCGTCTGCTTTTTCTTTGTCTGACTAGTCTAGAAACTCTAAGCGGGTTATATGATGGTACCTCTTCTGTTATCTTATTGATTAATATTTTAGGAGGGAAAGTATTCAAGCTTTTGTTTGATCTAAAAAAGATTTTATTTTTTCCCAGAGAGGAGTATGCAGACAAGTATTCCTGGGAGCCTGTAAGCTTCTGAGATATTTTCAGCAAAAAAGTGCATGTTCACTTTCTGTGTTAAGAGGAATTTTTTCAAAGACATGTACATAAATCTATTCGATCTAGATGGCAAGTGACTATGCAGACATTTTTTTTAGTAAATGACAGGTTTAGCAGTCACATATAATCTTAAACTGCAGGTGTTTTACTGTTGATGATTGCACAGTAGAGGAAAAGAAGAGGGAGAGGAACGAGAAGGAACAAGGAAGGAGAGGAATGGTTCACTGCCAGAGTGGAAGACAGGATGGTGAGGCAATTTGCATAATTTATAATGGGCTGCTGATCAACAGTAAAAAATTCCCAAATAAACATTTCCAGCTCTTTTCAATAAATATTTTTTTACAGGTACAACAAAACAATATTATAGTGAATTTTACTGTTTCACTCATTGTTATTGATTTCAGCATCATTTTATAGTACTATGTGGAGGAAATCTGGAAATAATTCCTGCTTTGTTTCCAGCTCAGTGCTAGGATGACTTCATTCAGTAGCACAAAATTCAAGCTTATTTCTGCTGGTGATCAGTGATAACACACATGAGTAAACCAAGAGTTGTCAATTCAGCCTTCCACTTTACCTTCGTTCTTTCGATAAATCCCAAGAGCTGCAAATAAATTACTTTGATACCATCTGTACTTGCAATTAGTACCAAAGTTACGAATATGTTGGTGTGGATGTAATTGAGGGCAAAACTTGAGGCTGCTAGATTTCAATTCACTGTACAAACACAATTTCTTCCAGTTAGGTGACACCTTTTAAACTTTATGTCTTTAATGAGAGAAACTGAAAATGAGAAAACTCCTTAATGAGGGGAATTGAAATGGAGATGGCTCTACAGGTTCAAAGTAAATCATAAAGAGAGGCTAGACTGTTTTGTTTTCCCGCTAACTCACTGGATCAAATCCTATCTGCTTAAATCAGTTCCTTACCGCCCATTTCTTTATTGCAAACCAGATTTGTCCTTTATAACCTCAAATTTCCATTACTTAGGAAAAAGGCTCTGAAGGTCATGAAATTGCTTATATTAAAAAAAAAAATTGGCTTACAAGCCTTTGTTTGCTTAAAACACATTTCTATTTAGTTTGAATGTGTTTCTATGCTAATTTGGTCACAGAAAGATGCTGTAAGTAGTGTTCTTTAAACCTAGGAGTGAATTTAGGGGCATGGGATCAGGTCTTCTATGCCTCATTCTCTAAGTAGTCTTAAAATTAGTGAGGAGAACACTGCTCTTGTTCTGTCCAGATGGTTATTGAATTATGAACATTATTTAATAGGAGTTACAACTGATGGCAATTTAGAAGCATATGAAGTTAACATGAAACATCCAGGCTGCAATCCAAAGTGGAACAGATGGATCTGAAATTGTTTAATGCTAGATCAAGAAAAGCTCAAGTATTTGTACTTATTGGTGCTATCTAGGTTACCCCTGGTGATGATGATGCAGCCATGCATGCCTTAGCTTGCCTGTACTTTGCACTAAGCTAGCCTAATACAAGAAACTACACAGGCAATAGAGGAGTTGTCACATGATGCCTTTAGCCACTTCCCTGTTGAGTAAAACTTTGATAGTTCTGTCTCCAGCCATCCACATACTAGAAGTTTTATTTGTGTTGACTTCTTTTTGTAAACTTATATTATTGGTATATATTTTTTCACAAGTAGAGTTTCTTTATTTTCCCTTCTTACAGCATGGCCATCTGCCTTCAGCTTTAACCTCATCTTCTAGATCTTTTGTTCTCACTTGTTCACTTACCCATTGTCTTCACCTGTCTCTCTAAGTAATAATAAGCATACATCTTTCCATGCTTCAGTGTCCAGCTTCTTGCTCTGCTCTATCTTCTCAGTTTTTGCTCTCTGTCATGGCTCATGGGACACACGGTTCAAAACTTTCTTTTAGAGAAGCGAAATATATTGCATTTTCTCCAGTCTCACTTTCACCTTGATCTTTTGTCTGATTTTTTTTTTAATAAACCAGTGCCTACCACTAGACCAAATAGTTGCCTCCCCACACGATGTAATATGTTATTATTTCATCTTTTATTAAAAAAATTATATTAATTTCTGCTTACAGCAAAAATGTAATACAGCTTTAGGCCTTACAGAATTGTGTTTAGGAGATTATAGAACAATTGTTCTGATCCGTGAAATTAACTACAAAACACTAATCACAATCAGATTTAGCACAATAAAAGGGGATTCAATTAAAAATTTAAATGCCTGAGAGTTTTACTTTCTGATTTGTAGAACTGCAGCTCACTCTTACCAGCCTTGACTATATTGCTTTTTCCTGACACCTGCATCGGGAACAGTAATTTCCACGTGGAATCCTCTCTTTAATCCCTCTCTTTCTGGCAATATCAGTTTATTTGAAGGGACAGTCTCTCCCACTCCTACTCCGTTGTCATACTTTCAGTCAGTAAAGATACTGTGATGGTAGGTCTGTAAGTGACCTGGAAGCTCCCCTGGGATCAGATTGCTGTTTAAGAATTGAGCCCTGTCGCAGTTTGCCTGCCCTGTCAGGAACTTGCTCTTATCTATGGTAATTGCTTTTAGAGCTGGAAAGCAAAAAGGCTCTTCTCTGAGATTCCCATGCTTCATCCTTGCTTATGGCAGACCAGTTTCACAGCTGCTCCAGCCCACTTAGGAGTCATTTTTCTTTCACCTAGTGGATATAAATCTGCTGCATTCTGCCTACAATTGACTGTCCCTCTGCTTTGCTTTAGGACTTGTCCATTCAGCACTGCTTAATGATCCTGCAGTCCCTTGGCATTGGCCATAAGTTGGGTGGGAGAGGGGTCAAGTTTTAGGCTGATTGATAGAAGCAGAAGTGACTGCCCCTTTCAAGTCAAACTAGGGTGAGCCATTTCTGCTGGCTTGCTCAATCTAGGGTGCAGCTGCAGTCCATGCTATTTAAAAGCAAATGTTTACAGGAGAGAACCAGTTTTCACAAGGCAAACAATTTTCTCTGGTTCTAACAGATTTTCTAGTTATTGATCAGCACAGCTACTCTTTGAAAGGGAAAGAAAGAGTTCACTGGGGTGAGCAGCAAAGTAGCAAAATTTACACTGTATTAATTTATATGATACCAACTGTATGCTCAATGGTATTGCTTCCAGCCATATTACATAGTTGTAGAAATTTCAAGGCTGACTACTGTCACTTCAGGGGCTATAGCAGCTACTGGGGATTGTTGGAGCGAGAATGACCTGGATTTACCTTTTTCCTGCATAATTCTTCAGTTAAAAAATTTCTAACAGGGATAAGAATCCAGCTCTGAAAGTAAAAATGTTTCCCTTCTGCTTTGTGCACACCATGCAGGAATTGGTGTAGCCATGGGAAAAGGGGAAAACTGACAGTTCTTTAAGAATAACCAACTGGAGATCAGGCAAACAAATAAAAGGGATTTTCTCATATTGAATGTTCGTGGGAGAACAGGACAAGAAAAACATTTTTTTTATTTTCCATTTACAAGGATCTCCTTGAGTTTTTAGATCTATATTGTTTTTTGATCTTTAGTCAAGTGCCTGCTTTAGACAACATTTTGCATCATTAATTCCCCTGATCCTGCTGGCTGCTGCATGTGGGAAGCCCTGTGCTCCCATGTGGAGCCTCACCATTTTTAATGGTGTGCTGTGTGGGCAAAGGCAATTCCCCCTGGAGAGAAACTTTCAGCATGAGGTGCATTAGTCAGTCCTCCCTTGTTTATGTTGATCTTCCAGGCGAAAAAAAAGGAAGATAAAAGGTAGCAAAGAACTGAAAGCTGCACATGCATCCTCGTCCACACACACGCGGAACTACACATGCACAAAGACAAAGCAGATATCAAAAGAAGCTATTCTAGTTAATTTTTGTGTTGTCTAAATTATGAGCTGACAGTATCCCCTCCTATCCTGAAACAGCATTATCAATTGCAGCATCTCACAGGGAGAGATTTCTCATTTTCTCGTGTTTTGATTTCTGAGGATAGAGCTACAGTTATTTTATATGTACATTTTAATTTTTTATTCATATTTGCTGTTGAATCATAGTTCTACATCCAGATGAAGAAAGTCAAGGGCAGTTCTCTTTCAGCTGAAAACATTCTTTCTTTAAAAATTTGGCTGCTGTGTTCTTTGATTTATTGCCTTGCTTATGTTTGACAAGATACCAAGTCTCAGGCCACAATATTCTTATTATGAACAGGAGTGGTTTTTTTCTCCTCTCTTGGTGATAGATAAATCAGAAGAGCTTGCACTTTAGGAGGGAAAGTTACAGTTTCTGAATATTATATTAATTATGTCAGACAGTGCACTTGGGACACTCTATCTGCCTGTTTAATTGCCTTGCAGAAGCTCTAGGTCTGAGTTCCTATATTTTCATGCAGATTGTATAGCCAGTTACTTCTTTGCAAAGGAGTGTGAATATTCTACTTAGTGAAATTTCTCCTCTTGTTTTAGCAGTGACAACAATCATACATGGAAGCCCATATTTACAGAGAGATCATTTTCTGAGGAAATCAGATGGGACAAACTAATCAGAGATAATACACACATTTTATAAATTTAGAGTATATTTTTGTTTCCTGTTTGAAAGTTTATAATTTCAGAAATGTTGACTTGGTATATTTATAAAATTGTCTGTAATATGGGTGCCACTTTGTTAGAAATATGCACAGCCAGTTCCAGCTACTTGTATCCTAACAATTTGTGGCTTCCTCTATTAAATTTAGGAGAATGCTTACAACCCAGAAATGATTACATGAGTTTTGGACTCAGCCAGAGTCAGTGTGATTTTTCAGCCAGTGGCCCTCAAAACACTATCCAGATGATGAGGATCCTGATCATACCTTCCTTTCAGTCATATCATTTACCCCAGGGACTCTGAGAAGTGGATGCCTCCCCTAACAAGGACACCTTTAATTAGTGGAAAATATGATGTTCTGTAAAACAACAGGACATTTGTTGCTTATTTGTCTAAGTTGTCTTAAATAGCTGCTTTTGTCTAGAAAAGCAAGAACTAAGAGACTGCTCCACAGCCAGGAGAGCTCTGTTGGTCTTGCTGTTGGGAGCGCAGCAGAAGCAGTACACACTAGGTCAGCTCCAAAATATGTCTGCAGATAAAATAGAGTTGAGAGAAAACAGCTATGAAAAAACCCTTTGTCATTGCCTGCATCTGAACCTGATGAACATTAAAAAAAATCTGGTAATTTTTAATAGAGTGAAGACATATTCAAAAAAGCACTGAGCAGGATAAATATTTCTGTGGCCAATATCATGAAAGTAACCAGTCTTAGGAAGCATCAAAGAAAGGTGTGAACGTAGGACTGTTTATAACCCTAGCTATTCTCCCACGGAAAGACCCTATTAAGTCAAGGTAAATGGTGCCAACTGCCCTAAAATGGTGCCTGTCCGTTCTAATTTTTTTGATGCTGCAAGTTGAAGTTCAGTGTGATAGTGATTGTACTGACCCATTAAGGCTGAAATTGATAGGAAAATGCAGTTTTCACCTACAGCTTTGTATTGTGATGCAACAGAAATATTCTTTTCTTGCACCATTCTTGCTTGGAAGAGACACAGTGGGCCCCTGCTTTCACTGTCCAATTAGATAACACTGGTACATTTTACTATAAGGTTGCATTGTAAATATTTTTTTTAAAAAATGCATTTGGCAGCCTGAAGACACTACCAGAACAAATGAGTTATTCTTAGTGCTGCATTCAAACAGTACCTCTTCAATTGCTTTGAAAATAAAGTCACTCCACACTTTTAGTGGTTTATCACAACTCAGTACAACTTGTGTCATTTCGCTTAAACTGGCTTGGTGACTCTTCCCTTCTTAATTTTTTTGTGTGAATTTAGTGTTCATGAAAGATGCCAAATGAACAGCCTTGGAGGTTTTCATTTATTTTTCCAGAGGAAATTCAGAATATCTGCAGTGAGAATCCAGTGTCTGCTGCCCCAGTAATTTGACATTTGGTTGTCCAGCCAGTGGAAGGAGAAGGTAGTTCAGACTCATGCAGGCTGGGTCTTTGCTTGTCCTGCTCACACTGCTTCAACAGACACATTGCAGTGCTCTGTGGCATTCAGAGCTGAAATCATAGATTTTTCTCCTGTCTGCCATGTCTTTCATAACAAGTCAATAGCTTTTCCTCACGTGTTTGCCAGTTCTGTTGCTTGCTATGGGGAAGTGTTTTACAAGGTTTGGTTAAAATGCTGCACATTGATGACTATATAGGAATGAGTTTAAAAAAGCAGTTAAACATAGTCCTGCAGAAGAGAATGGGCTACCTGTCTTAATTTAAGCCCTTTCTTAAGCGTTCTATTGATGTCTGTCCATTATTCTTATTTTACTAAAAGCTCTCTGATAATAATCAGTTTTGCTTAATATTAAAAGTTGTTAGGTGGTGATCAAGTCCTCCTATAACCCTTTATAAAGCCATGTAAGTCCAGGACAAAGCTTCTGTTTTATGTATCAAAGCATGCAGATGTCTGAGGGTACAGGACATTTCCATATGTGTTTGACTTAGGAGCTAGCATCTTGACTATTTTGAACATATTGTTTCTAGTGCATAAAGGACTTCAGGTTCAAAGAGATATATTTTTGCAACCATGATATAGCAGGTGTCAAGCTTTGCTTCCCTCTTACACTTAGAATTCAATTGTGTAAACTTTACACCTGAGTACTTGGACCATGAACAATTTATTTGAAGATGCCAGTCAAACAGCTGGCAGTACAAATACTCCCAAATGCACCTGCATTTGATTTTTCATGTACAGAGAGAAAACTGGTTTTCAGTGCAGTTGAAAGCACCCACATTTTGTTTCTTAATTAAAACTTTGGGGGTTTGGGTTTGTTTTTTTTACATATGCATAAGGGCTGGAAGAGGGGCAGCAGCAGATTTTTAAAACTAGTTTGGGTGAAATACCCAGGAAGGAATTATGACAATATATATTATTATCAGTAGACTCACAGTAGTTTTTTCTCAAGATTTGAGAGTTAGATTACCAGTCTAGTGATAAAATTTGCTCCTATACTAAAGTAACCCAATAAGAGTCAGATGAGGCTTACAGAGGTTTTTTTTTTTGGCACAGAAGTATTAGTGAAGGCACTTCTAACTCCTCTACCATCTGAATACCTGAGATTAGCTAATAACACTGAGGTCATGGGTTTGATCCCCTGTATGAGACATTCACTAAAGAGTTGGACTAATATCCCTGCTGTTTAGTCTTTCTGTATTTAAGTTGTTGCATCAGGAGACACATCATCTTTCTCCAGCCATCAGTCTGTTAGCATTCAGTCTTGGTGTACTGAAGCACCCAGGAATGTGTCCTCCTTCACTAGGAAACCAGGCTGATGCAAACCTACAGAGTATATCACATCTGCATTAAAGCAGCAAAAAGTAATTGGTGCAGTTCAATATGTTCAGGGGACTTTGCTGTTGTGTAGCTGACTTAAAGACAAGGTCTTAGATCTAGGCTGCTGATAGTCCTACAGTTTTGAGGGTTTTGTGCTATGAAATGTGGTAGGTATGTGCTAATGCTGTCCAAAAATCCTGGAATTTGATTTGGATAAAACATTCTTATCTTTCAAAACTTGGAGTATAGTTTATTATCTATGTATGCTGTTAAACAGCTCTCAGGTTTCAGATTAGAGGTGTCTGTATTTTGCCATGAGGCACGTGTTGCAAGAGCATATTAATCAGTCTGGCATCTCACTGTAGGAAAGATGCTTCATTTAGGATAAACCT
Source organism: Neopelma chrysocephalum (assembly GCF_003984885.1). Taxonomy (NCBI): domain Eukaryota; kingdom Metazoa; phylum Chordata; class Aves; order Passeriformes; family Pipridae; genus Neopelma; species Neopelma chrysocephalum. The sequence goes on from NW_020897765.1 coordinate 4,618,026, forward strand.
GTGCCCCTAGTGTCCTTCCATGGCAGACTAATAAAACAGAGATGTTTTCTGTAACTGAGGGAGCAAATACAAGCAAATGGTCTCATTTAAAATGTAGACACAATTGACTAATAGTAGCTAAAATATGAAATATCTCCAGAAACTTCCTCTCCTGAGAACAAATTGGCATTTTTGGTGTAATCTAGCTCATTCTAATGTGGTTTTTCATGACATGACTGTTTCCTGATCCTGTCAGAATATTCTCATTTTTTATTTCTTTGTGTAAAATGTCTGTATTTCAGGTGTCTGAGAATCAGTGGATGCTGACAAAGACAATTTCCTGGGTACCTTAGACAAAAGTGTAGTTACTGCCCTCACGGTAGACTGAACACAATATTTTCTTTTTCTAAATCACTTGTTCTTGAATGAATTTGTAATTTTTTTCCTTCACATAATCTCTTCTCTTAGAGGTACTTAAACAGAAAAAAAACTAAAGGAAAGGAGAGAGGAGGGAAGGGGAAAGGGAAAGGGAAAGGGAAAGGGAAAGGGAAAGGGAAAGGGAAAGGGAAAGGGAAAGGGAAAGGGAAAGGGAAAGGGAAAGGGAAA
>NW_020897765.1:4619010-4678184 GCF_003984885.1 Neopelma chrysocephalum
GGGGGAGGGGAGGGAGGGGAGGGGAAGGGAGGGGAGGGGAGGGGAGGGGAAGGGAGGGGAGGGGAAGGGAGGGGAGGGGAAAAACCTTGTTTAAAGCAAAGAAGCTCCATAAAATAATTTAATACACATGATAAAAAATTAGTTTATTTCTGAAGCCATCACGCTTGCAACTGCAGCTTGTAATGAGGACATATTAAATAATTAGTGGTAATTGCATGCTGAAATAATCCTATGTATATATTAATGTGAGCCTGTTTAGGCCATAGACACAGTGACTTAGTAATCACTGTATTAACAAAGTTAATAGTCAAAGTAAAGAATGATACTTGTTTGCTGATACTGAGATATTGTTCCTTAGCTGTAGTCCTTGAATAGGTTGAACATTTCCAAAACCAGATGAATATTCTATAGTTACATTAGAAAAAAAACAAAACAGTGCCTTGAATTTTCTAGATTCATTACAGAAGATGGGTTCTTGAGATTCGTGAGCTTTCCGGAATGATTTTTCTTCATAAAATTTTAGTTTTTTTTAAAAAAGAAAAATTCTTTTCTTTTCACACCTGAAGTTATCAACATTTACAATTGACCACTTCTCATAATGATTTCTAGAAATTCAATTTTCAACTTGAAAAATAAACTGAGAAGAGACGGTGAGGTCGATGTTACCTGTTTTATCTGGAATTTGGCTACTTAGTAAGTCTCACAGAATGGGAAAATGGGAAAATAATTATCCGTCTGGAAGAAGATATCTGTTCTTGCATTGTTGCTGTTCATTTGTCTTGCTAATTATTTTTGAATCATTATGCTAAAATGTACAGATACGAAAATCACAGTGGAGTAAATTGTATCTGCTATGCTTACCTGAAAAATATGGGTTTTAGTTCATCCCCATATGAAGACTTATATCTAGACTCAAAGAAAGTATTGATAAGGCAAGGGTGTGATTCAGTAATATGAAAATGACATGGGAGTCACAGCAGACAATCGTAAGAAATCAAGACCCCAATCTGATGCTGTATGCAAGAGAGCAATATAATTGCTGCATGCTTACATTTGTCAATATCAAAAAAGAAGTAGGCAGATGGAATTTTCTCAAATCTACAGTGACATTGATTTAAGTATTATTTGACCATTCCTTCTCATCCTGTCTCTTCACAAAGGGTACTGAAAACCACAAAAAATGCTCTGGGAAGAGTTATAAGAAAGGGTCAGGGAAAACATGAGAAGCAAAAGAGCCAGACCGCTCAGTTTTTCAAATATTGTTTATCAAGGGTAGATTAAAAAATATGATCCTTATACATTAAGAAGAGGTGGCTGGTTGTATATGGCTTTTCATCTGAAAAGGTAAAAGTAATGAATCTGAGCTAGACAAACTCAGATTAGAAATAATACTCTATTGTTTAATAAGTGAGAATAATTCATCCCTGGAATATTTTATTAAGGGACAGAGCAAAGTACCCACATCTTGATTTTAAATCAAAGGGTGCATTTACACATGATCCACGGTCATTCAATCCAAACTTTTGATTGTGATGCTATAATGTTAAGACAAAATTTTCTGCTTCGTAAGGCCTATGCTCTTGGTGTCCATTAACTGGTTTTGGTTGCTCTGCTTCAGTGACAGCAGTCTGCACTTCTCTAGTACTCTCTATTGTCAGCTCTTAATATCTCTGAGAAAGTGGATCTCTGCAAGACAGCAGTGTATCCAGTGATAGATACTACATCAGGACTTTGGAAATCCAGGGTACACATGGACAGTGAGCTAGTTGTTTCATCTTTTTGTACCTTCCATCCTGCTCCTTAGCTTTGATGACCAGAATGCAGTAAAGTACAAACAAAAAAATTACTAAAGTTTCCAATCTTATTTTTTTTTATTTGTCTAGTACTAGAAATTCATGTTTAGACACAAAAAAAAAAAAAGACCTGCAGATATTTGTGTTCCTGATAATCCAGCCCAAGATATTTACATTTCCACATACCTTTTCTGTAAGTACCAGTCTGTAAAGATTTTGCAGTCCTAAATAATGTTTCACCATTTTGTTATTTATACCTATATACACATTTATGTACATACAACCCCCTGATTCTTCTTTTTATTCTGACCTCTTAGATATATCTTCAGTTTCTTCCCCTTTTATTCTTTTCTAAGAGTGCAGGGCCTCTGAATGAAGCATGGCGAACAATTAAAAATCCAATTTTTATTGCTGGACAGGGGATATTTCTTAAGAAATTACATAGCCTTAAAAAAACTAATTTTAAAATGAGGAAACCTAATAAGAATTTCTACCTCCTCTATGTGTAATATGACGGTACACATCACAGCTCATTTCTCTTTGTAATAAACATTGACTTTTGAAGAGAGCCACAATTAATATCCCTCAGTTTCTGTGCTTAAATCATCCACCTTGTACCTCCATCTTTAACACCAAGAAATCAGGTTCTCAGTGTCACATGTAACTGCATTAAAAGGTGTCACATGAAATGGGGAGATTTACCCAAACCCTTTGTGTTTGATTAGTCTGTCAGTGCCCCCAGAAAGGCAAGGCCCTTGTGCCCAACTAGTGTGTCAGCATCCCGTTATGGGGACCCTTCACTGAGCAGTTCACTAGATCAGAGGGTGGTTTCACTGACTTGTTCAGGGTCACATTCCAAACAGAGAAACACCTTCTTGGGTGTTTGCCCACTGCCAATGACTGCTAGTGCCCTTGAAGGACTCACATTACCAGTTTATAGGGTAACACTCTTTACAGGTTAAGGTTCAAGAATGGTTGGTGACAGTATCTGACTGCAAAAATATATTCAAAGCAATATACTAGTTCAAAGCAATATACTAAGCAGCTCTAATCCCCAATAAAAGCTAGTTTGAGGTAATGATTCAGCATGCATAGAGTACAGTTCTTACCCAACAGGTGTCCCTATGGAGGAGATGACAGGTTCAGCTTGTCGATTGATCCCAAATGTTACGTTGGAGTCTTCCCCAACTTCTCCCCATTCTTAATTCACTTTTATAATATTTTGTTATGTTTAGGTGGAGCTTGAGTGACTGTAATAATACATATTACTCAGTGAGTGGTGATCATACTGCGGAAGGAGGTATATCAGGACAGTACCTGAGATAACCTGGGGATGGAGACATGCATCAGTCCAAAGAGAGTGATTTTGCCATGGTGGCTGATTCACCAGCAGGACATCTTCCTTTATCTCCCTTGGTTTTCAACTGCTGTGCGGCTTATCACCTAGAAGGTACCAAACTGAATTTCAAACACATTTAGCTACAGTTTTTCCAATGTTTTTAATTGCAAAGGTAGCTATCTTTCTGTCAAGCTTTTTTTTTACTTAGCTGTGAAAGGACACTTTCTTTTAACACCTTTTTAAGGCTCAGAAAGGGCTCTTTAGATACCAGTAATATTAATAAAGTCCAAATAAGAAATGTTTTTCAGCCTCCCTGGAAAAGTTTTCTTGATTGCCTGTTCCACGTGGGGATTAACCCAAGAGTGTTCACCTGTTTTCAAAATGGAAAAATGAGAAAATAAGATAGATTGGACATTCAGGACAGACATAAATATTATGTGAATTGGGACGTGAAAGGGGAAGCTTATTCCCAGTCTCAGGTTTAAAAGTGAAAGTCACACCATACAAAATAAGGGGGGCACAACCTATCCTACTTTTGTTATTCTGTTTCTGGTCTTACTCACCTTAGAATGACTGAAAACACAGTATTTTGGCCAATCATCTGAGAGAAAAAGGTTGAGATGCAAATATTAGCTCTTTTTTTTTTTCCCCTCCTGCTCTCTCCCCAGCATAGGGGAAGTTATCTTTATTGAAGCATATCTATTTTTTGCACAAACTTTTGGCTTTGAGCAGTTGACATCTTTGTGACAGAAAGCTATTTTATCAGAAAAATTCTGATCAACTCCAATATTGATCTTTTGGAAGGTAGTAGCAGGACTCCAATTCTATCAGGAATTCAATCAACAAATATAAAAGTAGAGAATTTAAGGCATATATTTTCAAATGTTTTCTCTCTTTTGAGAAGAGAATTCACATCTCCTGTCACCTTTTGTCTTGCTTCTACAAATAAGCCAGATTTCTTCTTACTTCAAAATGTCATTATGCTTGTTCTCCAGCTGCTTTAAGCCAGCAGAGTGAAACATCTCCATATTTTGTAGAAGAATATATGAACTTTGTTATTTGAATCTTTCTGCCTGGTTCAAGATAGTGTTTATATATGATCTAGTATCATAACAATTCTTTTGTCACATTAAGATAAAACGACAACTTCTATATGTAAAAGGCCAGATGACTCTTTCCATTTAAGCTTTCCCAATTGTAAATATGGAGCATGAGAGCTAAGATACAGTTATTAATATAGAGAGAAATGCATTACTCTGGTATTGTATTTGCAGTGCAGGAGGGCTGACATGGTAGGTAGCACTGGTACGATGTAGGGACAGATATCAAAATGTTCACCACTGCAGGTCTTCAGCTGTGCACTCACCTTCTGAAATGGGAATAGAAATTGTCATGCAAATAGATTTATTATCTTTCAGAATAACTTGCCTTTAACTCTTGATTTCTTAACATCCATTGCTGTAGGTTCCTGCAGCTGTAGTTATGCGGTTTGTAAAACTCTGCTCTGCTCAGATACACAACTTTAAAAAGAAAACCAATTGGTCTTCCTAATGATCAAGATAGATTTTTCCAGTAGAGCAACTGTTTTCCTTCCCTTTATCCAACCTCTGTTTCTCTTTTTTGTTTGGTGCCGATTTTCAACAATAAAAACCAAGTAAAATTGCGATGCCATCGACTGGCTCAATAACAAACACTGGTGTCTAATATTGAAAAGTTTGACCCCATTCAGCTAAGGCTGAACTTGGCTGAAACATGGAAAATGGTGTATGTAATGAGTAGGAAATTGGAAGAAACGGTTAGTTACCAGATAAGAGGAAGAAGTAATAACATTTTAAACTTTTTTTTCTGAAACTAAATTGTATGGCATCTATGTGCATGAACGTGTGAATTAATGGCTGTACATTGCCCTGTGTGGCTGTAAGCCCTTGGCTTGCTACCTCTGCCAGTTCTTGTCATTGTATTTCTGATGTTGTAAAGAGCTCATAAGTCTAAACAGGTTTTTTTGGAGAAGAGGTAAGTGGATAAATTTACACCAGACCTCTGTGTTATGAGGTTAGAGAGAGTCCTGACTTGTTGCAGTGAGATATTTTAACACAGAAAGAGTCACAACTGAAAATTGTGCTCTTAGCATCCTCTGGACTCACTGTGTCCCTAAAATGGCAGGATTGTTAACAGTTTTCCCTGAACTCACAAGAAGGAGCTCTGTAGCAGCCTTTTTGGCAAGGCTCTGGGATGCCATATTCCCAGACAAGTCAAGTGTAATTTAGCTGACAAATTTGTCTGCCTACCTTGGCTAGAGGTGGACATTTTCTTTTTTTTGGCTGATATTTTAACAAAAATACGAAACATAACTTTATTACAAAAACTGCTAGGAAAAATTTATTTCAAATTTTAAAAGTAATTATTTTAATGATTTTGCTTTGAAAATATTTTAGACTTCATATTTTCAACAAATATGAAAACTGTTTGTTTGGCGAAATAGGTAGAGTTATTCCTTAAAGGTATCTTATGTAATTAGTTGGAATTTCTAACCATCTCCAGCATACACATCTATGGATTAAATAACATTCCTAGAAGGCTTCACTGAGCTTTTTTACACTGATCTGGCATATTTGCTTGTTCGGATTATTCTTAAATGGTGCTGTACATTCAAATGAACCCATCATAATTTCAACGAATACCAAAGCAATTAATAATGATTAAACACTTACATTAAATGTCATTCTCTGTATTTCAGTTAGAAAAAAATTCTGGCATCTATTTTTATTTGAAGAGAGTCACATTGCCCACAGAAAATTTCAAGTACATACTCAAAGTTTAGCAATTAGCATAGATCAGAAGGCCAGGAACAGAACAGACAGCGAGAAGTGGTTTGGAATTTTGGTTATTTCATGGGAGGCATGTGCTTTCTCAAGCTGTTTCTTTCCTGGAATCAAGATGAAAATCAACATGTAAAAAAAGTCTTTTCTAGCTTTTTGAAGAAGAGATGAGAGAGGTTTCTTTTTTGCTGTTGCCCCATTTGGTTATGAAAACCCAGAATGGAAATTTGTGTGTAAACATTTTCCCCAGGTCTTTTGGCAGTCCTGAGGTGTCAGAAGATTTTTTTTCTGTGTAGGTTGTCACAGTGGGCATTTCAGCTGTCACTTCTGAACCAGGATGTAGGGCTAATGGAGGGCCCCTTAGTCTCCCTTGCCCGATTTCTTTTGTGACCAAACATATTTTTATATACACAGACACCAATAGTGGGGAGGGAAACAGGAGACAATCAGAGCAGTTTCATATATCTCTGATCATATAAAATGTGATAAGCCTTGTGGTGGGATTGAAAAGAAGGTAAGGATATAAACATCCTTCAGGGGCAGTTTGTCACTGATTTATGACGAAATCTTCTCCAAAAATCAAATTGAAATGGCTTCCATTTTGCGTTTTGCAGGCCCCACCATAATAACAGCCTCATCAACTTTCAAAGGACAAGAGGTAAGAGTGGTAAGTTCAATACTTGTACAGCAGCTCAATATATCTAACCACAAGACTATTGAAATTATTCTGCTTTTTTGGCATGATTGTGGACTAGAAGGACATGGAATTACTGATCTTCCTAATAAGATTCATTAATTCTGATAAAAGTAAATTATTTATCCCTCACTGCCTGTTTTTCATGGTTTAGGAATGATACTTCCCAATTCAGTGCCCTCACCAAGACTCTCAAAACACATGCCACTCTCTCACTGCCCCATTTTCCCATCCCCCTCCCTGCTGCAGTGGGATGGAGGGGAGAATTAGAGGTGCAAAAGGCAAAGATGAGAGGCTGAGATAAGAACAATTTACTGGAAACAGCAATGAGATAAGAAAAGGAACAGTAAGAGCAACAATGTATGACAGAGGGTATAAGAAGAGAAACTATTCACACAGAAAAAAGCCTTCCCAATAATAGACAATACTGGATGGATCACGTCACCATGTTTTCCCCCACCACACACTGGAAGGAATCCCTTCTCCCTGCAAGAGAGTCCCTTTTCCCAAACCCTGTCAGTGACGTGAGGCGATATAGAATAACATCTGTGTCCTAGCCATGCCCCTCCCAGCTATGGCAGAAAATTAACCCTGTCCTGGCCGGAACCAGGACACCCTTTTACCAGCTTGGTGGTGTTCATAATTATTGCCCAGAGTCTTTTATCACACAAGATAGTCTGCCTTGCTAAAGAGCACCTGATGGAGAGGGTGCAGAGCAGATGGGCAAATGGATAGAGCAACTTCATCATGGTCCCTTCTTGCGTGGCAGCCTTTATGAAGGAAGAAGCACACTTCTTTTTTTCTCCCCTTTTTCTCAGGGTATAGCAAAGTGACATTAATCTGCCATGATTGAGATATCAGTTTGGTTAGCAGGCACGAAGTAACCTTAAGCAAAAGGGCAGAACAGCTTGAGAACTGTTGGTTGTTAGTGTTTGGTAACAACCCGATCGAGAAGCCCTGAAGTGGTTCAAATCACAGACTGCCTGCTAAGTGGTCTTCGGGGAGGCTGCTCTGCATCTAATCCCGCTGAGAGAAATATGAACGGGAGTAGACTGGAGATCAATGTAGGTGCCTTGTTAGGGATATTAACTACCTCACCTTCACTTCTGACTCCTGCAGCATGACAACTCTATTCCCAGGGGGCCAGAGGATTCTGCTGGGGTCTGTAGCAAAGTCTGTTGAAAGCAGGAGAATTGACATTTTGCTTATTGTCTCGACTGCTTTGACATCTCGCAGGCAGTACAAATGATCACTTATGTAAAGGTTATTTGAATAAAGGTAACATCCCTTGGTGTGACTTATCTGTGAAAGTATTCCAGTTCCCTTTAGAAGTCCCTCTGAGATTTCCAGTATCCTAAAATGTGCATGTATTTCTAATTTGCCTGGAGGCTAAGAAAAAGCTGGAATCTAAAGTCTGCAGAGCTTTTCTGAACTGGCAAAATACACTGAAACTAGGATTATTCAAAAAGGCTCTTCTAGGGCTACAAACAAGACATGAAAAAACAGTTTGAAACATTTGTGTGTCAGAGAGCTGGGATGGGAGCAGCCAGGGAGCTGCTGGAACGAGTGCTTCTGCTCACAGTTACCGGGTGAGTGAAGGATTTGCTCTGCAGCAGGAGCTCTGCTGTGCAGCCCAAGGGCTGCCCACTCCCCAGTGTCATGGGGAGGGTTTCTCCAGCAGTTTGGGGAAGGGGTGCTTTTGAGAGCATTCATGCAGCTTGAGCTCTCATTTAGCTTCTCAGTCTTTGTGAGCGCCTGGGTTATACTCAGAGGGTTTTCTCAGCAGCTCCCCTTAGGGCTAGAGATGTTGGGAAGGGAGACGTGCTGGTTATTTTTTTTTAAGCCAACATCGTACATTTTTAGATGGAACTGTTTAACTTGATGAAATGAAGTTTTAAGAAGCACGTTCAAATATCTAGGCCCAAGAGAGATCATGAACCTGGTGCACACATTGGTTCATGTGTTGATTACAAAATAGCCTATGAAGATGTATCATATGAAAATCATGTGAGGGTCACATTGTAGTTATGTGAACAGATTTCTTATTGCTCCTTTCAAAAGAGTTTCTGCTGTGACACCAAAGTCTCACCAATATGTTGAAAAGAAGCCCATATTTGTACATTCTGTGCAATGTAGCTGAAAAGCTTTGTACCTGAGTCGTAATATTCCTTAGGAAGCTTTTCTTACTAGGTCATGGACCAGAAATCCTGATTTACTTTAAAGACAGTAAAACCTGAGCCTACTGCTGTTGCACATAAAAATTTTCATTGCTCTGGAGGTGGTCAAAAGGTTTCCATCAGAAAGGTACAACATTTATATCACCTTTCACGAGAGAAGATCTACACTTTCTATTGACACAGAAAAGCCTAGTGTGGGGAAGAGAGCTGGTGATTTTTTTCCTGTGTATTTTAGTTGTAAAGTTTTGCTTGAGCTCTTTTTTAAAATGAAAATGCTGTACCATATATACATGAAGAACATGGGCTGATGCCAAGCTATAACAGTCAAGCTATAGCAGTCATCTGGAATTGCCTGTTGGATTCCTGCTTGCGGTAAATTAGTGTATGATGATTTTTATAACAAATTATGAAATGCCAAGTAATTATTAATTATTGGACACTTCTTATACAGTATTGACTATCAATGAGTGACTACATCTGATCTGAATCTTGCAAATAGTCTAATGCAAGACTGTTAAAAAGAGTAGGAAAGACATCATAACATGGAAAGTTAAAGGACGGAAAAATAGAAAAGAACAACTATTTCCAACTTTCTTTTTTTTTTTTAATTTACTTAGTGCTAAGTTTCAGTGACATTCTTGTTAGACTTTTCAGAGTCCTATAAGGGACCAGCCCTCCCTGCAGAGCTGATTGCATGAAGTTGCTTGTGATGCAGACTGCCTGCCCATCCCTGTTCTTACCGACAGGTAGGTCCATCTGCTGTCCAAGAGGAGTGGACTAGCAATGAGATAAGAAATTGTTTTGCTCCCATCATCATCATTAACAGGCTTCTGTTAGACTTTCTGCATTGAGGAAACATAATTATTGTTAGCACTGTGAGGAATACTGACTGGGCAATACTGACTGGCGCTGAAGTCACATTTATTGACTTCTCTGACAGAGTCTTTACAGGAGTTTGACATCAGGCCTGATTTGTTTCTAAGTGTCCCCAAAATTGGTATGCTCGATCAATCCTCACCTTGCTTGCTGTAAATTTCTTGCTTTTTGTCATATTTCAGCATTTGCCCTCCAACAAGAGCAGGAGGGTTCCTGTGCTGGATATGTTAGCTGACCTCCCACGTACCATCTCAATTTCTTTCTAACAAGGCATTTCAAATGTAAAGTTGCAATTTAATTGCTGAGAGGCATTTGAGCATGCTTAGTGATACCAGAAACAAGGAACTTTGCTGATGTGCCTATTTGTTACCATAATCCCACTGTTCAAGTGGATGTGATCAACTGGCCCAGCTTCATGCAAGAGTTGCTTATACTCAAAGCTATGAGGCTTCCCAGGTTCTTTGTGTAAATATTTTCCTTTCCAAATTGAAAAATAGGAGTCTGTGTCTGAGTTGGATCTCTCAAGCATCACTGAGTCAGTGTGGATGATTCCTCCACCTTTTGGGTTTCATTGTGATTTGTGTTTAATGATACACTTGTGGCTTTAGTTAAGAAAGGATTTTCCTTCAGTTACACATCTGCTATTGACAGCCAGCTAATCACAACAATTTGAAATCTTTGGGCCAGAAACGCCATTGGTGTCATTTCAGTTGAGGTGTACTGATTTCCTGAAGGCAGCTGAGGATGTGGCAAGATACACAGACCTGTCTTGCTACTTCTTTTGCCTATCGATGGTTTGAGTGATCAGCTTCTACTGAAAGGCCAGCTATTTTTTTTCTCTTGGACCATAGTAAATTTGTAGTCCCTTTTCCCTCTTTGTTGGTTTTTCCCTCTTCTTAGTCATGTGTGATGTTTGTTTTGGTTTGTTTTTTTGCTTCCTGTTCGTGTGTGATCTGTTTTCTGAATCTTCCTCTTAATTCCCTTTTTTTCTCATTTCTCTGTGCTTCCTGCAAAAAGTATTTTGGTTTTTATTCCTAGGCAACATCTGACCATCTCTCCTGTCCTTTTTGCTTGTCACCATACTCCTTGCCAGAGTCAACACAATAAGAAGCAAATGTCTTGCTTGTCAGTGCTTTTTCCACTTCCTGCTGTTCAGACTGCAAGGGTTAATTCTCACTCAAAATTCAGTCACAAGAACCCTAAAGAGGGATTTTTCACACTTGCCAAAATGTCCTTCCTCCATTAAAACTCCTTTTGAAATAAAATTATGAGATTTAAGTCTAACCTTGCCCAGGTGAGTAATCAAAAGAATTTTCTCTATTACTCCCCGGAAGTGCTTTTATTTTCCGCTGAACAAAACAAATTTCTTTCTTGCCAACCTCCAGCTCTCTCAGAAGCAAATCACAGCAATTAACAGGTAAGACTGATATTCTACAACTCGGTTGCCACTTGACTGCAGGATTTCATCAGCACTTAGCTGCTTTTTTCACTTCCTTGGGGTAGTGTTTCTGGTGGTAATCACCTCATCTATCAATTACAGTGGGTGTCTTCTCAACCAGGGCTAGGACTTTGCGAACTCTGGTCACTGTGAATAGTCGCACTCACACCAAGAGAAGGTATTTCTGGTGTTTTAGGAGAGCAAGAAAAATGCAGAAATTTGGAATGGAGCATTTCTACCACCAAAGGAATGACAGACAGAGGAAGAACCGAATGAGGAAATACGTTCAGGGAATCAGGGAAACATATAGGGATCAGGGAAATGGCAAGTTTACTTTTGAGTTGCCTATTGAGGCAACTTCCAAATACCCTGGCCTTTGCCCAGGACAAGCCACCCACCTAAAGTTTTCCACATGTAGTTTTTCATGCTGAAAAATGATCAGGAAGTCAGATGAGGACAAGTGCAGCTCATTTAGATTTGTACAGATAATTTAAATAAACTCAGCGGTTGTCTGTACGCCAGAAGAAAAAATAATTTTATTTCATGGCAGTTTTGTGTCAATAGGACTGATATTTTTCCAAGTTCTATTTGCACACGGCTGTCTCAGCTGTCCTGAGCACCTGTGGCCACCTTTACCCTCACAGCAGATAGGAGCTCACAGTCCCTAAGAAACTCTTTGGTTCAGTTTGTGGCTTGAAGGTAAGATGACATATTCCAAGGAAAGATCCAGACTTTCAGCAGATGCAACTAGTGAGTAATAGCTATTCTAGAGCCTATCATGCACGAATCCTGGCTTTCTGCTAGAAGTAACTGTTTTTATGTATATATTTTTTGTTTGAATCCTTGGCACCCAGGGACTGACTGGATTCTGTCGTATCCCAGAAAGCAAGAAGAAAAGGCAGAATTTAGCAGTTTTCTCTCACTAACAAACCATGCTTTTGTTGATTTATTGTTTATTTTCCTTCTACTTTAAAATGTGGTGCTTAAGAACTGTATTTTAATTGCAAATGAAAGAAACATAGCCTTCTTGCTTCCGTGGGATGAATGCCTGCCTTCCAAGAATGACTGAGAGGAGAAGGCTCTTTTGGCTTTCCCCTCAGAAACCCTGAGGAAGATGAGGAGCATGGACGAGCTCCGTAATGCCGGGGCAAAAGTGCTCCTCCGTTGGGCGGGCGGCGGGTGTTGTGACTCAGCCAGCGTGGGAGGCTCCCTGGCACCAGCACTGTGGCTGTGTGGGTGGTGGAGAGGAGGCTTGTGAGAGTGCCGCGCCGTGTGGGATCATCCTGCAACAGTTCCTCTGAGCTGGGGTGTCTCAAGGAGCCATTAAAAGCAGGCTGGGGTCACTATCCTGTGTACGTGATTTCTCCATAACACATTTTCCCTTCCCCTCTCTGAAATCTGTGTTGCCATAGTGAGGGGACATAGCTCAGATAGCAAATGCTTGCTTTTATTTGACAGAAGTCTAAACAAAAATAAGGGCAGAACAGTCCTGCATAGCCCTAGAGAGAACCCTTCTCTGCTTTCAGTGTTTGCCTCTCATCCAGTGAAAATTCATGCTGTTGCACAGAACCGTGCTCAGGATGGCACACTGCAACCTGCCTTGGGGAACCACACTCAGGACTGGAGCTATTGAGACATAACAGGGAGAGGGACTACAAAAAGAAGATACAGGAATAGAGGAAAGGTAGTTCATTTCCTGGATGAGAAGTGTAAATGGTGTGTGAAGAAAGAGAAAGAGTTCAAGAAGTGTTTGGACAACACTCCCAGGCACATGGTGAGATTTTAGGTGTGTCCTGTGCAGGGCCAGGAGTTGGAATCAATGATCCCGGTGGGTCCCTTCCAGCTCAGCATATTCTATGGTTCTGTGATATCTGTACTGCTCGCAATAGCCGCAATAAGATGCTATGACCTCTCCAAGGCAGAGGAGAGCAATCCCACAGCCAGGGAGGAAGGACAGGTTTCTCCCAGGACTTGAGCTAGCAGTGCTGCATTTGTGGACCTCTGGAGTGCTCCAACATAGAGCTTGTCTGTGGTGCCTGCATATCCCAGGGGTCTAAGAAAAAGCTTGTGTTTGATTCATGTGCCCTGCAAATCAGCAACTAGGTTTTCCTGTCTACCAAGATATTTCTACACAGTTTTTAATCTAAATACCAGTAGATATGCGTATTATCACCTACCTAGCTGTCTCTTTCTCTGTTCTTACACCGAGAAAGACTCAGAGGCAAGCTTTTGCTCACCTCTATTAAATGACCATCTTTATTTATGACAGTACCTTGAAGGGAAGCCCTTCAAGGAGAAAGAACAAGTGTGCTAGTAAGAAGAAACTCAGTTAAATGTCTCCTAAAAAGGAAAACAAACATCCAGGTACAGAAGGCATTGATCATGCTTCCTGTATGATCAATGGGAGTTTTGCCAATGACACAAATGGGAGTGAATTGGCAGGAAAGAGAATGGGAAATATTTGTGGAGAAGTGCATCAGCTTTGCATGTATAGAAGAAAAAGCAGCTACATTAGCAACTCTCCCATTAGAGGGTACTCAGGGGAATCAAGATTCATTGCTTCTATCTTCCAGGCATTAACTGTACATTTTTACTCTAACTTCCAATTAGAAGATTTAATTGGGCTGAGTCCCTTTACCCCCCCCCGTATGCAATGTAATAGGCTCAAGACAGAAGTTAAGTTTAGAAGAAATGAGAGAAGTCTCACACAGTAGAGCATATGAGGATATTCTTTCTTCAGAGACTGAGACTCCTGCAATCCCTCCCCAGCAAGTGCTGACCTGTGCCATGGGCAGACCAAGAAGTGACACTGTTGTCAGTGTCTCCAGCTTGACATGCATTTAAACATGACCTTCTCTGCTCACATACAGCAGGCAAGGGGTATCAGCCCTCAGCCATCTCACTCAACCACATTTTTGTCATTACCAGGTTTGTGAAAATTTTATGAAGACTTACCAAACACAATGGGTGGGACATTAAACTCAATTTGCAAATTTGGAGACCCTTTCTGAAAACAGTATCCCTGGTGGTAAAAGTTTGTGTGGGAAGATACAGTAGTGTAAGTGGGAATAGTCCATGATTTCTTGGGTTGGCAAGTGAGTAGTGAGTGCTCTTGAGGATACCCCAGAGTGCTGATTCCCTGCAGGACCTAAAACTGATCCCTTGAAAGAGTGGATTGGCAATTGCAGCTGAAAGCAAAACGTACCAGAACACCAGATACTGTGTTAGATTTGAGCTTTCTAGATTACCAGAAAGTTTTTCTGATTAAATAGAAGCATATTCCATGACTCTACTAATCAGCTAAATTTCCATATGTGATGTTATCCTCTTCATTAACCAGATTTGTTCCTTCATCTCGGTTCTCTAAAATACCAGCTTTGCTGAACTACTAATTCTTACTTTCCAACAGCCAGTTATGAAAAACTGTGGTTTTGAAAATATTACTCTTCTGTGAGCAGTCTCAGCCTTCTGCAGTAATGATATCCTAAAATACTCCTGGAGAAAAATGTCTACCCTTTATTACAGAAGCAGATGCTCCTTTCAGTAGTAAAGGGACAGTTGCTTGCATGGCACCCTTCTTTATCAGTGACATGGAAAAATTAAGCAGTACTAAAATATGATTACAGCAAAGATGTCTTCTGATATGTAATTTTTTCCCTCTTTTATGTAAAGAGCATATTTGTTTTTTACGTGAAATATATTCTGAATATAGAAAAAGAAATTGTTGTACCAGAAAATAGTGCAGAGATACAAATCAGAATAATATGAAGAACTTGGCAATCAGAGGACTAAAACAGATTAGGTAATAAAATGGGGTAAAATGTAATTGCACTTAAGGGAGAGTGATGTAATCTTTTAAGGTAAACTGGGAATTCATAGGTTTGAAATTAAAAAGGAGAAGAAAACTGGAGTGTGTCACTCAATGACAGTGGTTGTAAGCCGTAATTGTCATGCAATTGTGAACAACACAAATTTGATACTGGCATATGAAGCATTTGCAGAAAAAAAAAAGAGAAAAGTATAAAAGTCGTTGTACAATATAGATTATTGGAAATAGTTCTGGCTATCTGTGTGCTAGAAACATGAATTAAAATTAGAATTGGTGAAGGGAGTGAGGGTGACCAGAGGAACGGAGATCAAAACAGTTGGTTGGTACAGCTTAGCAGACGGGCTGGGTGGAAACTGGGAGAACATATGATTGTGCTCTATAAATGTGTAAAGGACATATGTAGTCAGAGTAAGACAAGCTATATAAGCAAAAGAATCATATAAGCACAGAACAAATAAATACATATTTTAAGAGGGGAAATTAGGAGAAGCGTGTTTCCAATTGCTGATAAGATTCTGGAACAGCCTCATACAAGAGGTAGTTTCAGCAGTTTGAACACGATGAGTTTATGAGAAGTGCCTGAAGTTGCAGAATAAAGGACACAAGACTTACCTTCCTATTCCAGTTCATAAACTGTGTTTCCTCACTTTCACATACAAGTCAGCAAAGAAGAGACAACAAAGACTTACAAAAGGACAGGAACCTCCAACCAGCAGTCCACACCCATCCCAGTTTTAGCAAGATGAACAGCCATAGCCAAATAACCATGTGCATGACCATTGCAATGGCTTTTCTTCAGACAGCGTATAAAGAGTCACCGTCTGACACCAGGGAGTAAACTGTGTGAATCACTGTCTTCCAGTTAAATGTCATCACTGCTGCAGTATCTCAGACAGCCACTTACAGGAGGCATCCTTGGTTGGGGCCCAGCAGCAGAAGCCTGTGCAGCAAAAAATAGACAGAGGGTCCTCCCTCTGCTATGCACACCAAAATGCTACAAATGCAACATTCAGTTGCTAATGTGACAAATGACAAATTCAAACTGTGTTTAACTGATTCAAGCCTATTATGGAAAGTTTCTAGTCAAGGCAGCAAGTCCCTTTCTGGAACAATTTCTGTCACAGAAGAATCTAAGAACTAAAGGGTCTGGGACAGAGGTAATAAAAAATTATTGGTTTATAATAAAAGAATCAAAATGTTTGCATTGACTCTCCTACTAGCTCTCTGAATAATCATCCCTGCCCAAAACCAGGTAATTATTTTCTTTTGTGTGCATGAAAAGCACCCTTTCTGGTCTTGCATCACAGATTTTCAATCCTGATTAAGCTTCAAGCACAATTTTCTGTCAGGAATTGGACTTTCTCAGAACAAAGCAGTTTTCTGCTGTGCACTGTAACTATGTTCTCCATGGCTGAGTAGCAAAAGTTGCAATTCACCCCCAGCACTCAGTTATGCATAGCATGTGGGGAAAAGCAGTGAATTAAAATGACAGAATTGTCCTCAGACTCTGAATATTATACTAAGCATGCTTTGGCATCTTATATTTAGAGTGAGCTATTTTATGCTCATTTCCTCTTGATGCAATTTAGTTAATAGCTAAATTCAGTCACAAAACCACTTGTAAATAAGCACCTTGTTACAGATTACAGTGTTCTCAATCCTCATGGCTCTTCGACCCAGTGTATCAGCCAATAAAATCTGCCAATGCAGTATATAATTTCTGTCACGTTTGAGTGTTTTTATACATTAATGGAGCAGCTTGTAATTTCACCATGTAGGCTACACACTCCTGGATGTACAGGATATATGAGATAAATAAGCTGTCCAAAAAAGACATTTGTATTGGATGTTCACTGTTGGTTTCTTCCCATACTGCCCTCAGATGCAGAAGCTGCCCTGGGAAATGAATGTGCCAGGATAAGTTATCTGGGGCTCATAAAATCTTTTTTTGAAGATTGAAATAAAGTCAGTGCTTGCAGAAGACAAATCAATTGTGACATTTCTGAATAGAGTGCGATGCATTTAATTAGCACAAGACATACTGGCAAATGCTGAATTACCCAATAAATCACTGAATGCTGGAACCCATACAGAGCCAGGAATCAGCTGTCTTGAGAGATGTACAGCAAGTGATAATAGGAAGATCTGGCCATTTCTCCTCCATTTTCTGCTAAATTTCTTCCATTTTGACATTTGCATACCAGACCATTTTAATTATTTTAAAGTATGAAAGAATTTCTCCAGCCTAATCTGAGAAGTCTGTGCCATTATCTGCATCTGCTGAAGAATGAAACACATATCTTACAATATGCTACAATTCTGCTATTCAGTTCAAGGCGAATAATGGAAGTTTATCATCTAGGAATAAAAGTATTTATAAGAAAAAGTACAAAGCTAGTCCTAAGGGAAAGCGTTATAGGACAGGCCTTGTAGTGACCACTGACATTGACCTTGATATGTCAAGGTCTCCCTGTGTGATGAGCAGAAGGGGCTTCAGGCATTTTGTATCAGGGAGAAAGGGGAACAGTGCTTCAAGGTTTACATGTGCAGCTGTGCTGGAGATTCCTGGCCAGCAGCTCTCTCTACTCTACAGCAGAGTTATGATCACATCTGTGTGCATGTAGGCAGAAGTGTTGTCCTTAATGCACAGTCCCCATGTACTCAATATGCCCTCGCAGAGCTGCTGATATGCCTGGTATGTGATGGGAGTAGTTTGATAATAACTTTTATTAACATATAAGAAATCTTTCCAAGTGTTTACTATACCTTCACCACCTCGCTACCAGAACTCCTCCCTTTCATCTCGCTTCTCTGTACTCCACTTCTAAACGTTATAAAAAATTTGGAAGCTAGGTGTGGTTTTCCAAAGACTTGGGCACCTAAGGTACTTAAGAGACAAGAAAAAACACCCCAAACAAATAAATTGTAAGATCCTAAGCTATATATGTGCTTTACATCAGATTCTTGTTTGCTTGTTGCTGTAAAGCTTAATCACAGCTTAAAGATACAGTTGTTTAATGGGGAATGATTTTGCTGTTTCAAAACACTTAGCCTCAGGCTAGACTGAGCTGTCTTTAGGAATAAGATACAAAAGACATACACAACTGTACTGCTGATTTTGTGCCTACAGTGAAAGAAAACTGCATATGCAACTACAGCCATGGGATAAAGATTTTGCACTCATTAGAATGTCTGTGATTTTTAAAATTTGGCATTTCATGATATCCAACCATGCAGGAGCGGCCTACAGTCCCTGCCTAGCATCCTTCATTAGGCAAAAGACCAGAACATAGCCTCTTCTCAAGAAGAAATCCAATTGCTTTGGGTGTTGTTGGTATTTGATATTTATTTAAATCTATGTTTTTCACCAGTATAAAATAAATATAAATTTAGCTTCATTGCCTAATTTCTCTATTTCTCCTGGCTGAATATGTTCAATTCAACATTGATGAATATTTTGTAACCCATCCTTCTTCTGTAGAGAGTTTATTTTATTGTCAGTTTTACACGTTCTTGTGTTTGTGTTCAACCTAGTTGATATCACTTCCCTGTGACAGATGATCTAAACCACTCTACCAATCTTACAAATTATAGGTACAACTCAGATGACACTTCTGTCTTCTCCTTATCCTCAAGGAATCAGTAGGGTGTCCATTGGTGCTGGTTGAGGTTGCCCAGGAGTAGAATTGGAAAAAAATAGACTGAGTGGTTTCTACCTTTTATTTCTGCCCTGTTCATATAACATCAGCAGCCTCCAGCTTTTGAAACTGATTTAAATTGTTAAGAGTAATTAGTCTTTGAAATAATTGTTGTAAATAATGATATTTAGCAAATATATACAATTATTCTTATTTGAGGAAAATTGAAACAGAGGAAATTAGGAGACCTTAAAATCATATCCTAGTAATTTAAAAATAAGAAAATCAAGATCAAAGCAGCAGTCTGGTAGATGGGTAAAGATGAGAGTGGCGAAATCCTCCTATACCCTCTCTACCCTCTTGTGCCTAATCCTATAGAAGGCTGATTTCCCTCAAGCTCCAGAAGCTGCAAGGTTTCCTCTTGCTCTGAATTTCACTAGTTCTCCTGAATGTTAGGGTCTTTTAAGGCAATGAAGCAAATTGATTCCTCAATTAGCCATGGAGCAATACACTGCCTTCCCTTTCCTGTAATCTCTGCTTTATCTGTTTATGAAGTGTAATAAGGCCATGGAAACAGGTGTAATTTGCATTCCTCTGGTTCTCTGTGTCTTTCCTTAAGTTCAGAGCCGTCGAACAACAAAAGAACAAAACAAAGATGTGAGTCCTTTCTATTATCCATAAAGATGATTATATCATCACTTACTGAGGTATTAAAGTTTTTTATCATAAACAGTCTGCCAAAGGCCAAGGACCTAGAAACCCATTACTGTACTCTCCTCTGAGTGTGCTTACAAAACAATGTTTTCTATACAGAAATAAATGGTTAGAAATTCTTAAGCTTCTTAAAATGGAAGGACATGTGAATTAATGTGTTTAAACTAGTTGATATACATAACATATTAACAGAAGGATTTCCAGCTTGAGATATTGCTCAGGTTGGGGTTGTCCAAATAAGGGATGCTACTTTTCAAGCACAGCCTCCCCTATCTGTCTTCCAAACAGTGACTGTTACGTTGTGTCCCATAGATCTTTATGCTGGAATGCAGTAGCCATGCACACTGATTCCTTGGTCACCAGCCTGGACAAAATCAGAGCTTCTGTCCCAACTCCCCAGCCTTTTGCTTCCATTGTAATGCTGCATTATTTCATTGGTAGACACTATTTCAATTATTTTTTAAAGCTGACTGCAAACCAGCACCTGACTAAAACCTTTGTGAGCCTCTATGTCTAAAACCACCCACACAGAATTACACAGAGCACTGTCAAAGCAAGCATGACACCCAGCAAGACCACGTCCCTCTTCATCCCCTTCATTCCCCATTGCAGCGCATGTTGGAGAGGTGACCCAGTATATCCCACAGGGGAGCGTTGCCGAAGGTGTTCTGAGAGGGAAAGGGCTTTTGATGTTAGTGCTTCTCGAATCCTTCCTCCCAGCTCTCAGGCCCCAGGGTTTTCAGATCAAAGCTGAGGCATTACTGCAGAGAGCAGAACGGTTTGCCAAAAGAAAAAAAAGAAAGTCTGCCAAAAAGAAAGCTCACTGAGCTTTGGAGTGTGTATTAGAAGCACCTTTGGTTCTCACTGGAGCTCAGGAGCCCATGCAGACCTGCTTGCCATGGAGCACCAGCACCTGTCCCCCTCCCAGTTTTTCCTAGGGCTCCTGCAGCCTGGCCTTAGAACAGGGAAGCTGCCCCATCCCAGAAAGGGAATCAGCTTCTGATCCTAATGAAACTCAGATACAGGAAAATAGACATCTCCGCAGAGCATTTTATATCACTTTGACTTAAAAATTCATAGTTCTGAGATAAGCTATTTGCTATAGAATTTAGACTGCTATCTTGGGGTAGACAAAAAAGAATTTTTTTTGCCCCTTCCTACTAAATCCTGGTAAACTTCTTGTGCTAATTGTGTTACTATTCTGTTCCTCTCCTCCCCATCTCTAAGTTACTGGTTTTTTCCTTTGTGTTGTTTTGAATCCCCATCACGATGCTGGTACTCCCCAGTAAGGTGTCAGAAGCACCCAGATCGTTTTGTGCATCCTTATGTTTGTGTCAGTGCCATTAGTACAAATTTTAAGCATGCTACATCCTAAGACTTGTGTTTTGGGAGTTCCACCAGTAACTTTCCTGTTTCTTTTCCCTTTGCCATTACAGTCAGTTTCTGAGCAAATTTATGATTCTTACACTAATACTGATCACTTCAATAACAGCTTAACTGTTTCTCATATGACACCATATGTACATTATCTTAAATTTAGGTAAATGAAATTTAGGACAGATTATTACCAGCAATTACCATACAACTCCCCAAAATATCAGGATAGTTTGGCTTTATCTATTCTGGAAAAAAAAAGTATTTCTATCTCATTTCCTGTATGTTTCTATATCTTTCACTTTTCTTTCCTTAAGAATTCTTTCTCAAGTCTTGCATACTGTTGATGACCCTCATAATTATAGATGTTCAATTAATTGATGTTTGATATGTAGCACATCACTTGCCTGAATAGTTCACTTGAGACCCTTCATGGGGAAATTCCAGTCCTTTCTTTTGCATATCTGGAGACGTAGGGATTTGGCTTCCACTTTAAATGTGCTATTTTCTATCTCCCTTCTTTCACCGGTGCCAGTGAGACTTGTATCTGGCCTTTTGTTGGAAGCAGCAAGCGACAGCGTGTACACAAAGCTGGGAATGCAGAGAGGGGCAGATGGGATTTCAGAGGCTGTTTTTGATAATTTGTCCTTACACATTTGTCCTAGTACACATGAGGCATGATAGTAAGCAAAAGAAGGGAAAATTAATCATCTTGCTAATGGACAATTTGTCTCCTGGATGGTCCCTAATGAGGGGGGTCCCTCACAGGCTGTTGTCTTTGTAGAGCTCAAGCCCCATGCGGCACTGTACGTATTTTGCTCTGTAATGCAGAGTTTACCTGCAGCATTTACCTTTCAGAGAAGCTGATCGTGAGCTTTATTAAGTTTTTTCTGAATCATAGATACCTGACCTGCCTGGGTCAGGGCAGCTGCCTGGTATCTGTACAGGCTGGGGGATGAAGGGATCAAGAGCAGCCTTGCTGAGAAGGACTTGGGGGTGCTGCTGAATGAGAGGCTGGACATGAGCTGGCAATGTGCACTTGCAGCTCAGAAAGCCAATTGTATCCTGGGCTGCATCACCAGCAGTGGTCAGCAGGTCAAGGGAGGTGATTTTGCCCTTCTACTCTGCTCTGATGAGACCTAACCTGCAGTACTGCATCCAGCTCTAGGGCCGCCAGCACAGGAAAGACATAGGTGGGTTGGAGCAGGGCCAGAGGACAGCCACAAAAATGGTCAGAGGGATGGAACACCTCTCTTGTGAGGAAAGGCTGAAACAGTTGGGGCTGTTCAGTCTGGAGAAGAAAAGGCTCCAGGAAGACCTTCTAGCAGTCTTCAGGCAGCTTATAAGACAGATGGGGACAAACTTTTTAGCAGGTCATGTTGCAAAAAGACAAGGCATAATGGTTTTAAACCAGAAGAGGGTAGATTTTAACTAGCTATGAAGTAGACAATTTTTACAATGAGGGTGAGGGACTCTGGAACAGGTTGCCCTGTGGATATCCCATCCCTGGAAACATTCAAGGTTAGGCTTGATGGGCTTCTGAGCAGCCTGGTCTAGTTGAAGATGTCCCTGCTCATTGCAAAACTGTTGGCTCAGATGACATTTAAAGGTCCCTTCCAACCCAAACTATACTGTGATTCAATCATCTTCATAGTCAAGAACATTCCTTGCTAGTTCTCTTTCTGCAATACCTTGCACTAACAAAGAAAAATAAAGCTTTAATTGGTTATATTAAGACTTATGTGTTTTATATATTACATTTATTGCAGCTATTGTATCTTCAAAATACCTTTCTCCTTATCTTTTAAAATATGAGGTGGCATTTGACAGTATATATATTTTGGCAGAAATGAGAGCAAGTTAACAGGCTGATGGCATTTTAATTATTTTATTGAGATGGCATTGGCCCAGCATGCTTGTTGGAATTTACAAATGTGCGTTGATTTATATTTTATTTTGTAAACCAGGCCCAAGAGGCTGACTAATTAGAAACATGACTCAAAGCTATAAGGGGTACTTATTGATTCAGATCATGAAAAGACCAGAATGATCAAAAGTAAACATCTATCTCCCTCTTCATCTGGGGTTCAGGAGGTTAAGTGTCATTTGTCTCAAATCCATGGCATTATCTCTCTCTGTAATGGAGCAGACAATTAGCATCTACATCTATCAAGTTTTAGTATGCACTGTATTATTTAAAACAATGTGCTTTTCATGATTAAACCATGCACAATAATCTATTATCAACTCATTTCATTAGCTGATATTTTGCTTTTTTCTCCCCTTAACTTGTATTTTTCATTCTATTTATTTAGAGTTTGAAACTAAGGCTTCATTTTAGAAGAAATAATATGATTGTCTAAATATACAGGTTTTGTGCTGCACATCTAATTTACATACTGTGGCAGCATCTAATCACTTCATTAGTTACTTGGGACCAATTTTAAATGGCATCAACACTTCAGTGTTGCCACAATGCAGCAAAAATGCTAAAATGTTAATGCATTCATGGGGTTGTCACAGAAAAGGCAAATCAGAAGTGTTTTATACTGTCTGGCTGCTGCAGGTCTTCGCTGGAACCTGGCTTCAGGATTGAAAAGGAAGGCAATGTGCATGTTGAAAACAGAGAGACAATTCAAACCCCTCCTGAATGCAGCTGAGAGAGAATTTGTTTTCTAGGGAAGAGAGCTGGCAGCATCCGTACCTGCTTCCTTCTGCCCCATGTTCTGCCAGAGTGGGACCAGTTTTGAGCTGATCTGGGTGCATTCTTCTGTGCCATCAAGGCACTGCAAAGGGATATTCTGTTTTCATGGGTGTTTCAGATTCTTATGCACTTTTTTTAGACTGAAGAGCCTAAAGTAAGAACTGTGAATTACTTTTTAGTATGTAAAAAAGCAAGGATAAATGTCAGAGTCTTTAGAGTAATCTTCTGTTGCCCTGGCAGTGCCGTCTCACCGTGGTGCACACGCAAAGCCAAGCTAATTGCATTAGCACTGGGGTGCAGCAAGAAGCATATTGGAGCTGGGCTTGGAAAGCAGTGCTTGCAGGCCTATGCCTGCTGCAACTGCCTGTGCCAAACCATTCATTACTATGAGCTGGAAATATTCACACCCTCCCACACACAAGGACTGGATTGAGAAAGCTTCATATTGCAGAGTTACTGAAATTATTAAATAGAAAAACAAAGGATGTCTCATATAGGAGACTAACTGATTGAGGTTTAGCAGTGCTAATGGGAAGCAGGACTTTCCATTCCAGATCAATGGGCTTCAGTAACCACAGCCACCAAATAATTGCAATCTCATTGCTGCTCAGTGCCACAGCACAAGTGGCTTAATACTCTATACCTGCAGAAGAAAATAAAAGGTATTTTCTCTAGTGACAACTTTCATAGCCTCACATGTGAGACCAAGCATTGAGCAGCCTCAGCTTTCCTTGCTGGTGCAGGGACCTGAAGGTGCTCAGTGTGGGGTGCACTTGTGCTCTCTGTGTTGCATTCCACTTTCTTTCTCAAAGGTGAGAGTTTCAAGTTGGAGCTCCAGTAGTCACAGGGTGTCAGGCAAAACCGCTTTGGATGTCTGCCCACTTTGTTCCTGCTCAGTGGGTGACCATTTTGAATAGGAGTGAGAGCAGTGGAGTCTGAGGACATGGTGCCATGAAGTGATCCACAGGTTACAGACACAGCTAAAAGGTTTCTGCCTCTCCCAAGATACCCTATCTCAGCTTGTGACCAGTCATGTAGTAGCCTGTCAGGTCACTTCCAGTTTGCTCTTATCAGGCTTTGGCATGGCAGAGCCGTAAACCACACTTACATGGCATCTATTTACAAAAAAAGGAAAAAATATCTGCAGACAGCTTTTCAAAAACAGGCTTCTATAACCAAATCTGATTTTGAGTGCAGCCTACGAGACAGATGATTTAGTTGAGCTAATCTAACAATTACCTCTAGGGAAAAAAAAGTGTTTGTGAACAAGTGCTTTAAAAAAAGCTCTCCCACAGTGGAAAAGAATGGGGAACCACTGCTTAAAGCTTTGTCAAGCAGAAATTTCATTTACAAAGGACTTAAAAGAGACGTTATCATGTAGCTAGAACAGTAGGTTGGAATCATCCAACTAAATATAGCTATCCATATCTGAGTTGGTCAGCTTGACTATGTTACGGTCAGTGGAGGAACGCTTTATATAATAAGTAGAGCATAAAGCATGATTCCTTTCGTCCTAAAGGTGTCCAAATTAGATGAATCTCAGCACTTAAAATGCTTGTTTCTCACCAGAAAGGAACCTCCAGTGACCAGCTCAGACACGGATCCTTGCATTATAGATGTGTGAAGATAAGTGAACAAACCCTTCTCAATGTGACAAGTATTTTTGCTTTTTCAAACATTCTTACCATTGCTTTTGTTCAATGAAATATTTGAACTGCAGTCACCTTGCCTCCTTACTCTTACTGTTTTGGTCTGTACCTTATTAATTTCTTTGTGCTGCAAAGGCTGTCAAGAGGACATTGTTCTTTGCCTGACATACCTACTTACTGCAAAGCACTGTGTACACTACTGTATAAATAACATCTCTGGAAAAAAAATGAATAATTGAAAGGGATGGAAAACTTTGTTCAGTTGACTGAAATAATCTAGTAGAAGCTAAATGAGAACAGAGTCTACTGGGACAAAATTTCCCAAGCTTAGGAATTCATTTTGGCAGTTCTGAAGAGAGTTCTGTAAAGATACAAACAAGTCAACATACGGTTTTAGAGAACACAAGTGGTTAATAACAAACCACGGAGCCCTGCTGCAGCTGAGGATAAGCTTATTGATGTCTGTTTCTAAAAATCTTCCATATGTGGAATAACCAATAAGAGAACTTAAGGAAGCCCATTTCCTAATGGACCAAAGTGTTTTATTTTCTATCTAGATTATGAAGTGTTTGGCAGAACCTTTTCACTTTTCTTGATTGGTGCTGCTGAACCTGCAACCATTTCCAAGGTATAGCACTGTCCCACTGCCTGCATTGACACAAATACACAAGGATTTTCCAGAAAGACACTTTGAGCCTGGGTAAAGGGCTAGTCAGGTTCAACTTAGATTGCTCTAGGTGAGGGATCTGTGGTGAAGATTCTTGAGGAGTGGGTGGCTTTTGAACATTACTGTAGATTCCTTCACTGGTCATGAACAAAATCAAATAATTTTTCTTTTCCTTTGTGTCCTGCTAAAGATTTTGGTACCCTAATTAGACTTCCTTTGGTGTTTTCCACCTGCCTTATTTAGATTAAAAACTTGATGAGCTTTTTACTGTAGTAGCAGGCTGACTGTTGCTGGATTCCTCACACTCTTCTCCTGCTGCAGCATGGGGTCTCTTCCACGGGAGACAGTCCTTTATGAACTTCTCCAACACGAATCCTTTCTGCAGGATGCAGTTCTTCAAGACCTGTGCCAGCATGGGTCCCTTCCATGGGGTGTAGTCCTTCAGGAACAGTCAGCTCCAGCGTGGGTCCCCATGGGATCACAAGCCCTGCGACCTCCTCTCTCCATGGGGTCACAGGTCCTGCCAGGAACCTGCTCCAGGCTTTCCATGGGGTCACAGGTGGGCCACATCCACTGTGAGGGTGGATGTGGGGTTCTCTATGAGCTACAGGTGAGCATCTGCTCCAACATGGACCCCTATGGGCTGCAGGGGAATCTCAGTTCCATCCTGGAGCACCTCCTCCCTCTCCTTCAACACTGACCTTGGTGTCTTCAGAGTCGTTTTCTCACATATTCTCTCTCTTTTCTCTGGCTGCAGGTTCTATTCAGGATTTTTTCCCCCATCTTACCTTTGTTATCCCAGAGGTGCTACCACCATCATTGATGGGCTCGGCCTTGGCCAGCGGTGAGTCCGCCTTTTAGCCAGCTGGCGTCAGCTCTGCCAGACATGGGGAAAGCTTCTGGCACCTTCTTACAGAAGCCACCCCTGTGGCCCCCCTCTGAACTACCTCAAGGGCCGTCTGAGGGAGGTATCATTCCAATGCTTAGGAATTGGGAGAGCTGGCATTCCTGCAAGCAGCAGTGGGCACCCACCCCAGGCCCATCCACGCCTAGGTTAGATGCAACCAGGCAGAGTCTTGGCAGAGAAGAACAAGCTCTGCAGCAACAAGGTCTTAAGAAGAGGAGCAGAGACTGTCCATTTGGACACACTATTAAGTAGTAGTGTGCTGGGTAACTGGTAAATGCAGGCTTTCAGCCTCCCCCTCTTGTGAATGTGCTTACCCCCGTGGATAACCCCATTTTATCATCTTCATATGTTTGTGTAATTTTTGTCTCACAGATAGACAGGGTGTTAGCAAGGCAAATACTTCCCTGAAAAGTAGCATCTTCTGTATGCCCACATCAGTACTGTCTTTTTTTAGCTCTAGAGCTGAGCATTTTATTTTGTTTGAAATAATAAGTTTGGGGGTTTTTTTTTAAATCTTTTCCTGGTTTGCATTGAATGTAGTGTTTGTGGGGGTGGGACTAAAAGAGAATTTTGTTTTGTTCTAGTGACTGATATTTTCAGTAACTGTTTTCTGCCCATGGCTGTGTTGTTGCTAACAGTCAGACTTGGCCCTTCTATATTTGCTATAAACTGGAGCATGAGATCACACAGCTGATAAAGCCCTCCAACCTTTGCAGATTGTGCAAGTTGCCAATCAGTATTAGGCATTAAATTGTAGCTTCTCACTGCATGTATACCCTTAAAAAAAAAGAAATATATTTAACCTTTTATATAAATATATATTTATCTTTTATACACTTTTGAGCCACTCATAAGGAACTAAGAAAGGTGGTACGAATTTGTAAATTATCTATTACAACACATGACTTCCCACTCCAATAAAACCCCCTCACATTTACATAAGAAATGCAGCCAGCAAGAAAAAAAAAATGTTTGGAAGATAAATCTGCCCAGGATCAGACTACTACATCTCTCCTCCCTACCTTTCCTCTGCCTTTCCTCCATGTTCCTGGCTAAAAGTGCAGGGTCCCAGAGACTGGCTGGTCTCTGTAGCTGGGTGTCTGTCTTTGAGGGAAGCTCTCAGAGCAATGCACTGAGCCACCCGCTGAGACATCCCTGGAGGAGGGCAGGCAGCAAGTGGCCTTGGTAGCCATCTGCTCCTCCGCACTTCCTGGACATGGGGAAAAGCATCGTATGGAGAGACAAGCTTCAGGTCATGTTTCAGTGCAAGGCAGCATCTCTGAAACCCCACTTGCTGCAAAAGGTACAGGCCCCACAGTCAAGCATGTTGTCCTCAACTCTGCTATATACTTGAAAATGCATTTATTTAGGTATCAAAATTAAACATGCAATAAAGACAGGCCAGTCATTCTTCTGATTTTGTGTAATTTTCTTGTAATAAAGGCAATGGTAAAATATCAGCAAAATATGAAAACCAGGGCTTTTTAAAAGCTTATGGTTATTGACTGGTATTTATTTTAATTCTTAATGCTAGGTCTGTAAAGAGATGGTCACTTCTGACCTTGAGTTATAGTAGAGTCCTTACAAGAAAATAAACTCAAAATCTTGTAGCAATGAAAAGCTAGGTGCTTATTGGGAGTATTATTACTTCTACATTTCATATAGCTGTTTCATCATGTTCCTTATATTGGCCAGTGATCCCCCAAAGACTCCTCTCATGCCAAAGCACCTCAAGTGTGTTGGAGGTCAATCTGACCTTGTTGAACTGCCTGCCAGCAATTTTTCTTGCCAAGATCAAGGTAATCAGCATCTGGAAGTAGCTCTCTCATGATTGCAAGAAGATACTATATAGCCTATTGTTAAAGATGAGGTTATAGATGAATCATCCTGATGGATCACCAGAATAAAGTATCAGTATTTCAGCTGATTTGAGTGTCTTTATGTGGCACTGTGGTGCCCTGTACAGGCATACATCCACTAAGCTGTGATTAGGTACCACAGGGTGACCACAGTGTATACAGTCGTATGAACCTTCCTGTGCACGCAGATTTCCTGGTTTCAGCAGCAGTTTCAATGCATGCAAAGGGCAGCAGGTGGCTCCTACTTTTAAATGACAAAGAACTCCTAGATCCAGCCTGCATAGAGATGGTACTGCAGTTCATGAATCAGATTCACGGAGAGGGCTGTCTAGTAAAATCTGGATGCCCATAGCCTGTAAATGATTCTGAGTATGTGGAAGAATAAGTTAGAAGATTGTACAAACAGATGACCTGGCAGCTTTAAATGATGACAAATTGAAAGTTAAATGCGAGTAGCAATATTGGAGGACATTACTAACTAGCTTAAATGGCAAAAGTTTTTATGTATGATATGATGCCAAAGTGAGTGGGTGACAACGGAGGTCCAAATACCAGCAGGATTTATTAATGTTAATATTGCCTTGAAAAGTACTTACCAAACATCTAAAATCATGTTTTCACATTCCTCACTTAACTGCAGTCCCTCATGTCTGATTTCCATTCCAGATAAGTTGGCAGATAAAATGGATGGGTTTCCCCAGGATTGGATGTTAGTTTATGTTATTTGTAGATGTTTTCCTTTATTGCCTGATGGCCTCCATTGCTATGGAACCTGTATCCTTCAAATACAGTTAATCTGTCTCACTGTATGTGTCCGTAGTTTTCTGTTCTGACAGATGATGGCATGATCCTAGACTAGGCTGAACGCCTTGCTGTTGGCAGTGGGACATTACTCCCACAATATAGGTGTTCCTGTTGTCTCCAGATTCACCGGGAGACATGATGCCTAAGCTGCCTCATAGTGGTTGGTCACATGGGAGGTTGGGGGCAGGTTCAGAAGTAGCATCTAGACCTTATGAGTCCATTGGCCTCCCAGGGACTTGCACCACCTTACGTCCCCTCAAAACATCTGTTTCCTCTACTACTGTGCCATATAGCATCATGGAATGGTTCAGGTTTGAGGGAATCCTGAATGTCACATGGTCAGAGCTGGACTAACTTCAAAAGCTAGACCAGGTTGCTTGACTGCCCAGTTGTGTTTTGGGTGTCATCAAGGATGGAAATTCCAGAAACTTGCTGGGTAGCTTGTTCCAGAATTTGTTTAGTTTCACTGTTAAGGTACTTTTCCCTATGCCTTGTCAATTTTCTCTTACTATATATATCTTACTGATATATTCCCTATATCCTCCAGGATTTGGTTGAAGAAGACAATAAGATCTTCCCTTAGCCTGCTCATCTTCAAACTGAACAAATCCTGATTTGTGCTCCCACCCTGTAATTTTCTTGATATCCTGTGGAATCTCCCATTTGTTAATGTCTTTACTGTGCTGGGGAACTCAAATCTAGACATAGCACACCAGATGTGGTCTCACAAGTGCTAGAAAGAGGGGAATAAACACATCCCTGGATCTGCTAGCTTGCTGTTCACAGGCAGCCCAGCACATGGCTGCCCTTCCCCGCCCCAAGAACTCATTGCAGACTCAGGTTCAGCTGCCCCTCCACCAGTGCCCACAGGC
Organism: Neopelma chrysocephalum; assembly: GCF_003984885.1. Classification (NCBI taxonomy): domain Eukaryota; kingdom Metazoa; phylum Chordata; class Aves; order Passeriformes; family Pipridae; genus Neopelma; species Neopelma chrysocephalum. The sequence continues at coordinate 4,649,164 of NW_020897765.1, forward strand.
GGACCCAGCCTGTGCTGTTGCAGGGGTTATTTCATGCCAGATGTATGGCAACACAGTGATTTGTGAGCTAGATCAGGTAAAAGAAAGGGGATGGTCTACCTTTTGAGTAAAATTTGGTGTGATTAAATTTGTTTGTGTAAATGGCATACAAGGTGGTTGTAGTACCTCTCCCACCGTACATGGTAAGATGTGCAGGGCATTTCACACCTTCCTATTTAGTGATTTAGGATTAAATGAAACTCTGCTTTACTAAGACAGACAAGGACTAACTACAATGTGAAGAGGGTTTAGGCTTATCTGTTAAATCAGGTTCACAGTCTTTTACCAGCGAAATGAACACAGTGGGGGGGAAGAAAACCCAAACAAATAGGAAGGCTCACATGGACTACAAAGCTCCTTTCCTTTCTGATTTTCATGAGAACATGCAGATAGGAGGTAACTGTACCTCTGTTAGTCTCCATCATGAAATGAGACAGGGCACAAGGCAGCAATGAGGCAGCATCACCATTACAGCAGTGGGACAGCATCTCTGTAACATGTTGAGCCCTCCATACCACACTGGCAAGGCTCTGTGCTGTGGTCAGTGGGCAGCAGGAGGCAAGTCTGTGGCTCTTCATTGCTCAAAGGCAGTGATATGCTGTCAGGCAGGAGACATCTGTTCTTGAGAAATTATAATAAGAAAAAACTTATGGTCTGAAGAGTGCTGGGACCAGTCCTGGTCGAGAACTGAATGAGACAGAGCTTATGTGTGCAGACTGATGTTGCATGGCAAGGATCATGAATTGCCTGTTAAGGAGTCATTCAAATCTCGACAGCTTGGTAGGCAATGTTTCTACAATGAGTTGAAAGCATATCAAATATTAGACTAGCCTATAATTTCTCTGATACTTTCTGTGGTTTTATAGTCTTTTATTTCTGGGTTGGATTTTTTTTCAGTTTTAGTTTGTGAGCCTGTGTATGTGTTTCTATAATAGAAGCAAATGTCAGGTGACTGGCTAAATTCCTTTAAGAGAGTGCTCCCAGAGACACAGTGTCAATAAACTGAAACATGAAGGATTACAATTATCTGTGATCTGTCTAATAGAATAATAATTTAATATGGTTAGGCACAGAGGGTCAGTTCTGTGGCTCAAATTAGCATGTCTCCATTGAGTTAAATGGACTTCTGACAGACTTCAGCAGCTGAAGAAATAGCTCAGTATCTTCAGGCAAATTGTGATTTCAAATAGACAGTTCACCTTAAAAAGTGTGTTCAGCAGTGGTGCACATCAGAGAAGAAGATGTCACTCTCTGTAGAGTGATTTGCTACTTCTTTCTGTATGGCAGTCTGGAAGTGTGTGTGAACTCATTATAGTGTTGAAAGAGGAATTCCACAGTGCCAGAAAGTGAATGCTGGTCTTTACCATCAGCAAGGTGCTAAATGGGGTAAAATTTAGTATGAGGAATTAGTAAAATAAGACAAAACATCTTCTCTCCCATGAATGTAGAAGTGTTTTTTTCTGATTCCCAGAACATAACCTGTGTTCATTGGATGACATGACATTAAAACTGCTGACATGCTTGGAGATGGGCTGCTTGTTTACAATGTATTGAAATTCAGATCCATAGTGTCTGAGCAAGACTGGCTGCAGACAATTTCATATTGTTTTCCTTTCCCTGAACCATTTCTCCAACAATGTTTTCCCCCAAGAAGTACTGGCTTCTGCCAATGGCACAAAATATGTCCATGCAGCACATTCAGAAGCATGTGCTGGCTCAGGGGCTTCATGGTTTCTATGATCCATTAAAAATTTTATGGTTTTATATTTTTTATTTTCAGAAGATAGGTCTCTAGTAGACTAGTCATTTAAAGAGGCTTGTGGGCTAAGAGCTAGGCTGGGCCATGCTGAAGCCTCATGACTCCACCTCCTGGCTATTCGGAGCTGAACATAAAATCCACCTCTGATGTTCCTGTGGTCAGGAAGGGAGCAAAGATTTGTGGCTGAAGGCATTGCAGATAGTTTGGAGAGAAACTCCTGAGCTATGGCACTCGTTGTACTGATTTGTTCTAAAGGCATACTTGGTTAATGTACATCACAGCCCTCTGTTACTCAAAGGAGACAGGCTTGAAAAGACAGCAGTAATTTTGAAATGGGCCCATTTCTACACAGGCTTAGAAACTTCATAATTGTCCATTTCCTGTAAATTATGGAAATGGAAGATAATTCTGAGTCAGTATGAATTGAAGATTTGTGTGATTTAAGACTTTTTTTCATATTGGAAGTTTCCATACTACTTGCTGCTATGTGAAATGTGGTAGTTATTCCACCATCGAACAAACACAACTGATATATTCAAGCACAGACTCAGAAAAACCTTTAAAGCACTACCTCAATGTGAAAATCAAGCTGCACAATTCCTTATTATGATAAAACATATGGGTCCGTGGAGACCACTTACTCTTTGGAATTTGTGTATGGGGCACTTAAGACGGGATGATGCCCTCTGACGACTGACCTGTTTGCATATGGCTGCAGAACACAATTGGGAAGAGGAACAGTGTTGCATCACTCAGGGTATGATCATTCTGAATAAAAGTTTTGTATTGGAGTGAGGCAGAAAAACTGCTGAGATGTTTTATGGCCAATGTGTATTTTGTTGTGATGTCTGAAGATAGTGATGATTTCTTCCTATCCTGTTAGAAGGCTAAAGCTTACAATGTTTTCTTTTTGCGAGCTAAGTTGACTGCAAAGAAGATCTATATGCCTTAAGATATGAGAGTTTCAGGGCATATGAGATCTATAAAATAAGGAGCAGCTCAGAAAGGGTTAATGGGGAATCAGTGGTGGCTCTGACACATTCACTTACAAGATCTGAGGAACATATAACTTCACCAGCAGGTAGAAAGTTCAAAGCAAACAAAGGAGATGGTTTTTGCATAGTATGAAATAATCTGTAACCCCTTGAGTCTGGATTCTGTGAATACTAAGAATTTGCACAGATTTAAAGACACAACTAGATAAAATTCACTGAAAAGAACCCATGAGCATCCTTTAAATGGAATGGCAACAGCTCTTGTTCAGAAAGTCTCTAAGCTACAAGGTTTTTTGGAGTCAGGGACAGAACTCAGGGAAAATATAACTGCTTGCTTTCCTTGCTTTAGTATTCCTCCGTTGTTGACCATAGTCAGGAACAGGATGCAGTGGTCAACAAACCTATGATCTGCCTCAGTAACACCAGTCTTGTGTTCTTATGACGTGCTGCATTATTGGACTGGATCTCAAAATTGCTGTAAAGACCCATTATAACTGGAAAAACAAGGGGCTGAAGGACCTCTTCTGAGACCCATCTCTTGTTGTTAATTTGCTTGTTCATTGCAGCAGTATTTTGTGCCATAAAAAGTTACGGATCTAGACCACAATGTATTCGTTCTATTTATCTTTGTTGAAATGCCAAGGCATTTTCAAAGGCTTGATAACAGTTGAATAGGAACCTCAAGTACATGAGTTTTGAAATGGAGTCTCCATTTGTATGATCCTTCTTCCTTGCATTCCAAACCAATAAGGTAGAGTCGTGCTACAAATGTCAGATCAAGCTAAACCAATTTGCATTATCTGAGGTTTACGTATATGCAATCTTGTCAAATGAAAGCCATAACAAACTCGATACAACAAAGGACAGAGTGAGCTCCTTATGCTGTTTGTAGTGGGAGCATATAAAGCGTCATCCCTCCTATAAAGGCATTATGTTTAAAGAGACTGGGAAAGATGCCCATGTTCTGGCAATTTTTTACTTGTCTGTGTTAAACAGAAAGCAAGTTACTGGCACAGTAAGAAGTCAGACTTTAAAAATGGTAGAAACATGCGTCTTGGACCTGTTATATATACATATATTTATCAGCCCCTACAGGAGAAGAAAACACATTACAGTGATTACCCACAGTGAGGAGCTGCTAGAGTGCTAATAGCAATCTGTCCTCTTGAGCTTGCAGAGCTCTCCACTGAGCCTGGAGACTCTTCTCACTTTTAATTTAAGCATATTGTCTCAAACAGAAGTTATGTTGCAAAGCACAAAAAGGTATTTTTATAAAATGGTCCAGACTAAATTGCTGACTACAGGACAATTCTGCAGCTTCACAATAGGAATTGTAGGGTTCCTGCTGTCTTCTTAACTACATGACAAATTACAAATCTCTTGCTTCTGTGCCACAGGCTCAGAGAGCATTGTGTGATCACCATTGCTTTTCTGATTTAATTTTCATGGCTACTGGTGCCATGAAACATCTCTCTGTTTATTCTCAGGCTTCCTGGATTTTTCTCATGGCTTATATAGTGCAACAGTCAGACTGGCAGTTAATGTAAGCATATATCATGTATGTAATGTTAATCACATTTTAATTCTCCGTGCCCATCACATCTGTCATCTCAGTTTGTGCACTGTAGCTATGAGGCTGTTAACCCCATCATCAGGGCTCTGGAGATCAGTTTACTCAGGTTTGCACAAGGCCTGGATCTGCACGATTTTGTGTAGATAGCAATGCCAAAGTTTTCTGTTTTCACACAGAGTTTGCAGAGTATTTTGCTGTGTAGTGCAAGGTATATGTACCTGTTCTACTTTTCTTCTACCTATTGTTTATTATGGCTGGAAGTTACCCTCAAGCGTAATACATGGGGGTTTGTTTTCACCCAAATCTCTGTGACTGGTGTTTTTCTTTGTAGAAGTTCTCAGGGGCATCAGGGAGTCAGTTTTCACCACTGTTAAGGTACAAGAAATTGATGGAATTTCATTTGCTTGAATATCTCACCGGGGACCTTAAGTTCACTGAAATTAACAGACAGCCTGGTACCGGCTATAATGAGATTTTGTTCCAACTCAGGAGTGAAGACTTTGCCCTGAACACTGTGTAACCTGAATAGGTCAGATGAGGAAAATGCCAGATAAGAAAAACAAGAGAGTAGATGTGAATATATGACCACAGATGTAGGGGCTTTTATGAGAACCTTTCTGTGCTAGTGAGAAACTGAGCTGGCTAGTCTCCTCCTAAGCCTTGGCCTTGCTGGGTTGTAGGTGTAATCTGATGGCTTCTGCTCCTCAGTGAAGAGATGGAACACATTTGAGCCTAAAAAGAGACCCTACCAATGATTATCTCTGAGATCCACCCAGTAGACACTTTTAAATCTTTTTTAGTTTGTGCTTCAGTGGTTCATTTAAATGTTTTTAATCAGGATGTCATACTGTATCAAGTAAAAGAACCTTTGGAAATCTAAGTGTATTATGTCAGCTGTCACTTTTTATTAACTAAGCTTGTCAAAAATACTAGCAGTATTTCAGTGTTAAATTCTAACATTAAAAATTTACATTTAACAGGGATGCTATTGTTTTCATTAAAGTGTGTTGTCAGTGTTTCTTATTTGCATCTCACATTGTACTTAAATCAGTCTTTAACAATAATGCATATGTCATGCTCAATCTTCCCCGCGATTTTGCTTAGGATGAGTGCTAAGCTAACAAGCCAGCAGTCAGCCATGTGTCACCTTTTAGCCTTTGGAACCTTTGCCCACCAGTAATACTTTACCTATTCATATATCTGTATCTGTCATTGTGAGCATCATACACAGACAACTGTTATAAAAAAGATAGATTTTGATGTAGGTTATATATGTTCTGAATGCAAAAATTTCAGCTCTACCAAAAGCACCTACAGATGCTTTCACAGATATCGCAAAGATAATCACAGCATAACCTCTAAATTTTGATGCATCCTCTGGCTCTTAACTCCTGCATTTACCACAAGCATTGTTTGGTGGAGTTACAATATGTGTACATTAGTTAATATTTACACAGTGCTTTGAAGATACAGACTACTGAAGTCCAAAATGGTATTCAAACCTACATAAACTTACTGGTTTAGTACAAGCACTAGAAATATAGGCCACCTAAGGCAGTATAAAGTCTTGGTGAGCAAGAGTGCAGTTCAAAGCTGATGTTCTAGAGTGACAGACAGGGTCCTGCTTTATTGAAAAACCCAGAAATACCTTACAATTAGCTGGCCATTATGAAACACTGTAACGTCTAAGTTGTGACATGGTTACAAGGAAAGGACATACAATGACACTGAGCAATTGAATCAAATATGCTATAAAATAACAGTCCTAAAATAGTAAACGTTGCAATGAATTATTAAAGTTGCTTATTTTAACATTTTATTTACTGAATTTTGCATTATTAAAATTACAAATCATCAACTCACATTGTGCTGTCATTGAATTTAGCCTTCCTGAGATTTGCTTTGTTCCCATTCAGTCTATCCAGCTAGTTAACATGAACTTGGCTCCTGACCTTTTCCTCATTACACCCTTGTGATTCATGCCACTGACTCCTTGTTGCCCATTCTGTCTCATTTAAATTTTCTTGGCTGTGCCAGGAAAGCTTTGCAAAGCTCCAACACACCATGAATCTCTCATCATGTGTTTTCCCATGTGCAACACCTCTTGTCCTCCTTGTCCCAGGGTGCTAAGTTACTGCCTTCTTTCATTTAATTTTATCCCTGGCACTCATCTTTCTGACAATACACAAATGAAAAAAAAAATTAAAATTGCTTGGTAAAATGAAATCCCTCATGAGATGCCCAGTACATGCCAACTTTCCTGTGATTGTTTTTATACTGTATAAATTTTCATTTATATTTTTTCTCAAATATATAGCATGGTTTCATGTGCAGGTCAATCAGTGATTTGTATAGCATGGTGACAAGGACAGACAACTCCTGTGACATACCCCAAATGGACCAAGACTTTGAGATTAAATTCCCTAAAGGGAAGAGAGGAATCTGTAATGCTAAGAAGGAACATATGAAACAGAAAACTTTTTAGACAGAGTGAAAGTACAAAGGTATAGAAACAGCTCTACCTATACTCTTCTGAGTTCCTGAGAAAAGCCTCTGTCCCATCCAAGGAAATAGTGCTGGCCCAGGTGCAGAATGACATCCCAGTCTTTTCCTGCTTGTGTGTCTCTCCTCCTCCACGTCTTCTCCGATGACCACCCACAGCCTTTGGTGTAAAATATGATGTGTAGACACACAAAAGAGGAGAATCACCCATTGTGATTTTAAAGAGACTCTGAGAAGGCAGGTCTCATGGACTCTTATATTGTCTTCAACATAATTTCTGTGTTTCTTTGAGGTCAGAGAACGTTGGTAATGCTGATTCCTTCTGGAGTAAAGTCACAGCACAGATAATCCAGGCAGCAACAGCATAAAACAGGGTCTGTCTTCTCTTGTAGCTTGGGTGCTTTATATTCAAAACTACCTAACTATAACATTTCTCATATGAATGCTAAAATAGTATCTGCCATTTTTAAAACAACACTTATCTGTTCTGGTGAAATCATTTTATTTTTGAAGCTACCTACCTTGTGAACGTAGTCATACTGCTGGCAATGACAACTGCGCTTTGACTCAAGTCACTCTAGAAACAGTGTTTTGCCATTACAACTCACTTGCCTTTTTCTCTTTGAAACTTCTCCAGACAGATGAACTTTTGGATATTTTCAAAATACCAGTTCAGAGGCTGGTTAGTTTTGAGACTATCAGTGATACCTGCCTAATGTCTGAAAAGGGATGCTAAGCTGACTGTCTGAGCACAGTGCTCACTATCCGTAGAGCAGTCTGTGTGGGAGGACAGGCTTCCCTGCTCACCAGCCAGGGTAAGACATGTGTTTAACTACAGATGGATAGTTGACAAGTGACACTGTTAAACCTTCTACTCATCACTACCTGAGTCTGAGATTTTCACCTTGCTCCAGGGAGATGCAGGTGGTGCTGGCCAGTGAGAGTAGTGGGAGCTTCACCCTAGCCTGACACGGGTGTCTAAGAGCTGGGCTTGTTCAACTGGAGGAGAGACATGGAAGTGGAATGTGATTGCTGTTCTCAGGTACATGACAGGGGTTAGAGGGAGGGCAATCAGACTCCTCACGGAGGCGAGTGGTGAAAGAAAACCTTCTCATGTTGCAGCAAGAGAAATTCAGATTAGAATCAGAGAATCATTTAGGTTGGAAAAGACTTCTAAGATCATGAAGTCCAACCATAAAATTTACAGTGCCAATTCCACTACTAAACCATGTCCTTAAGTGCCTCATCTTTTAAATACCTCCAGGGATGGTGACTTAATCACTTCCCTGGACAGCCTGTTCCAGTGCTTGAATTTCATGCTCCAATTTTGACTGTAAAAGAGATTTGGTGAGTCATGCCATAAGCATGTTTTGGGGGTCATACCTTCCTCTCCAATGACCCTGCAGGGGAGCTGGAGTGAGCAGTTCGGCTGGAGGTGGTGGCACTGCAAACACCAGCTGTACCACAGGAGCTTCTTGTCTACCCTGCTTGGAATCACCCACCTGTTTGCCCTTTGGTCCTTTAAGATATTTTAAGAATAATAATAGCTTCCTTAGTAGTCACTGAACTCTTTTTAAGGACAGATGAAGTGGAATCCATACATTCTAGCTTATTGTTATAAATGGGCATGCATTTGATATACAGAGAATGTTTCTACATACATTTTTCTTTTTCCTAAAAATGCTATTGCTTTTCTTGGGCTTAAGCTCCCTTTGTCATTAAAAATGACAGGTGATCAGGTAATCATTCCCAGAATATTTCCATTTCAGGCTAACAATTGGGAAAAGCAACTACTGAGGTAGAGTGTAATTTAATACTGCTGTCAAATTCTTCAGGTTTTTCCTATAGAATTATTTATGCTCCCTCACGAATGGTTCCCTGGAAGGTTAGTCAAAATAATGTCAGTGTGTATTTTCTTCTTTGGTCAAGCTGTCTGTTCCAGAGCAGTATGTTTATGTGGAAAAGCCAAGATACTTTTCCAAATGTAATACCTAGCACCAAGGCTTTCTGTATCTGACAGCAATAGGAAGAGGACTTGCAGATGCTGGCCTCTGCGATGTACTCTGTTAACTCGGCACAGTCTTATTTTGGTAGGATTCCACTCTTGCTGGGATTTTCACAGAATCTGTCAACATAGGTGGTTCAATGCTGAAAAAGCTTTGTTTGCTATTTGTGCTAGAAATGAGTCAAAAAGCTCTATGATTACCTTCTGGCCAAAAGGTAATGCTAGAGTTTTCTGTCCAAAGATCATTTGGAATCTTAACATTTTCAGAATCATGTAGAAAAAAAATATTTTGAAATCCCACAGAGGCTGAATAACATATGAAATACAGTTTATGTGAGTGTCCCAAAGACTTCTGCACAAGCTGAAACGAGGGGATACCTTCTCCTCCTTTTCTTTCCAAGGCAATTTTTTTGCACAGCCTCAACCAGTACTCTTGACAGAATGTAAAAGCAAGAAAGTTCTCTTTATAGTATTTGGAATTAAGTACTGCACAGATATTTTGCTAACATCTGTCTGCCTCAGTTTAGGGAACAGAAACTGATTCATCTGAGGAAGCTGCTGGCAACTGACACACAGAAAATCTGAATTACAGCCAGCATCAGAATCACAAAAATGCACTGTTTTGTTCAGAGGGAAGAATTTTGTCATTAGCCATGCCAAAACCTGCCTTCCTTGACAGAAATGGATGAGAGCACGTTATCTTATCTCAACATCCAGTTTAGCAGGTCACACACTTGCAGAGTCCTAATTGCATGTGGGATCTTGCAGAGGTGATAAAGCCAAGCTGTTCCTGGCTCAGGAGAAGCTTCTCTATATGTGTGTCTTTGAAAATAGGTTGTGTGGCCATCCTCCCCCATGGCAACAGGCAGCCCTTGTGGGGAACCCCCTCTATGATACTGCTTTTTTCTCCTCTTCATCCCCTTTTGGAAGGGCTCTGTTGTGAAGGAGATGATATCTGGAGACAGCAGAAACCACTGGTACTGTGGCTGCTCACTAGCCCCACACTGGTCCACTCAGTGAAGTCCTCCCTGAATAAAGGGTTTACAACCCAAAAAAGCCCGTCAGGTGAGAAATGCACCATCAGGAACAGGAGAGGTCAGACCTGCCCAAACCCTCTATTGCTGAGGATGGGAATTTTGGAGGGCAATACTTTCAGCAAGGAGGCCAATGGAAAGCATTGTTCTCTTCTCCAGTCGAAAAGTCATTAGAGAAATTTCTGAGATTTTTCAAAACATAAATTTCTTCTGAACATTTCTAGATTATTTTAAGAGGTATTTTTTCTTACTCATTGGTTCTGAGGTCCTACTAAGGAACACTGCAAATACTGAAATGAGAAAAAGAGAAGGAAAAGTCATATATCTTCTAACTTTTTTTGCTTTGTCATCTTGGAAGGTGCCTCAAGTACTTTTTTTTCCTCTCTGCAAGTTGTTTATACCTCCTGGGAGAGACTTTTAACAGAGGAAAAACAATTAGATGTCTCTAGGAATGTCACCAGGAAAATACTGCCTTCTCTTGACTCTGTGAGAGCAAATGTGCAGCTGAGCCTGCTAATGTGGACAGATGCTTGTACAGCATCTTTAGCACTTGTGATAGAAAATGAAAGACTACATCAATTCAATAGCCCAAGCTTCTATTCAAACAAAGGAATTTGTTACATATAATACCACAGTTAAAAGACATTTGGAAGTGATAGGCAAATAGCTTAAGTTGAGAAATAAAAAAGCAATATTAATAACACAAGTAATATCAGGCTCTGCTGATCTTAAGAGAACTTACTCCTCATTTCAGCTGATTACATCTGACTTTGTTACATGACTTATATCCCAAACACATAATATTGAAGATTTTTCCAAGTCTTTTAAGGAAAATTTGAAGACAACAGGGTCTTTAGGAACCTATCAGCCTTTGTGGTAAGCATATGTTTACAATGATCCATTGAGTGTTTACTTTAGCAACAAAGGTTCAGGAGACAGAATTATGCACCTTTGCTCATGCATTTAACAGTTAATTAGATTGTACAACAAAGTATGTTTGCATACTCATTTTCAGGTGCTCTGTAAGAAATCATCTAAGGATTTGAGGAAGGACTGCAGTAATTCATTGAAGTTTAAATTTTTGAAAAAATATTTGACATCTATATGAGTAGGCTGGTTTTTACTGTTGTGACACATATCAGTGAAGTTTAGTGTTGTCGTGAATGACCATGTACTTCTGGAAACATTTCTAGGAGACATCTTAGGTCCCTAGACCTTTCAGAGGACCTCCTGCATCAACTGAATTTCTTAATCTGCATTATGCCTCCATAATAACATTGCTGGTTTAAGTTGATATGAAACTAGAGATACACTGGCTCAAGCCAAACACCTTCCTCCTTGATCTCATTGTAAGTGCCTTGAAGATATCATAGATGAAAAAAGAAACATTTTTTATGAAATTATACAGCTACTCCCATATACTCTATATATGCAGGTATGAAGAGCTCAGAAGGAAAATACTTGTAGTAATACCTTGCTCATCCACATCTTTAAGAAGCTCTAAAAAAACCCAATAAAACCAAATCTGTATTTGTCTTTTCCCAAGCATTTCAGGGAGGTTATTGTAAAAGAAGTTACATTGGGTTGTTCCATTATACTAAGATAGCAACATTGTCCAAATATGCTACCAAATATGTTTTTAAATCATTGTAGCTGAATCACTGAGCTGGAGTAAGGCAATGAGGTCCTGCAGTGTGCTGGGTCCCTTCTCAAAAGGCAGTGCACAGGGGAAGGCCTTGAGCACAGGTCATGCCCAGCAACTTGCAGGATGAATCCTCTTTGAAGTGATTTGACCATCCCTAGATGGTTTCATGTATTTTATCAAAAACTTCCCAAATCAATTTGTTCCCAAAGGAACCTCCTGTTATTACAGAGTTGGGAAATGGCAAGTTTCTGCTCTAATGAGGAAAATATAAATAAATAGAAAGGACACAATGTAAAGTGAAGGGTCAAAGGCTCAGAAGTCTCTTATCAGAAAGCAAGACCTGTCTTAGAGCTGCTGTAAATTACTCACTTCCCTGTTAATGATCTGAAACTTGTTTGTTGCAAAGTGCCCTGTGACATCCTTCCAAAGGATACTGTGTGGTAGTATTTTTCAGTAACTGAAGGATTTTTTGCAATAAGGGATAAATCCATGAGTCTGTGTTCCTGCAAAAGATTAGCCTTTGAATGATAATTTCATCGATGAGACATTAAGAACATGAGTGAAAAAATCTGGAAAATCAGATAGAGAGGAATTGTGATCAGGTAATAGATGAAACTGTCCCGAGGACAGCATGATTACTAGTGACTTTACAAAAATCAAAGTAAGTACACAAAAATTTGGCAGCTTTAATTCAAAACTACACTTTGACCTCTGTCTACCATGTTTTTTTTAAGGATCATTTCAGAAAACATTATCCTATAGGTGGCATTCAAGGATAGCAAATTACTCCAATTTTGCACACAGGTATAGTGCTGCCACACTTGGTCACACAGGAATGTTATGAAAGTGCTAATTTTTTCATAAGCTGTGAGTATTACAGTGTCATTCTCCATGGGACAGGCTGGCCAGAACAGGAAATGCATTTTCCCTGTCATTGTTTACAAAATCAGAGAACCATAGAATGTTCTGAGTTGGAAGGGACCCACAAGGATCATCGAGTCTCTTAAGTGAATGGCCCATATGATGATCAAACCACGATGCTGGCATTATTAGCACCAGGCTTTAACCAGCTGAGGTTCCTGGGAGTTGTCAGCTGTCTTTCTCCACAAAGTTCTGTGCCACACTACAGACCCTCCATTTTTATTGTATGTGCTGAATTGGCAAATGGACTGGGTAACTAGGGGTCCTGGGCTACAGTGTGAGCTGAGCTCCAGCCCCCTCTGCCTTCCCCTGGCCAGGGTGCAGTGTGAGCCGCATTAGCAGAGCCAATGTACCCTCCACCTGCTGCCTGCTGCTTGGAGGGAAAGGTCTCAGCAGACTGCAAGCTCCAGCTGCCAAACCTGGGTGTCACTGGCAGTGCTGTGCTGAGCTGGCACTGCAGCAATATGGATGTCTCCACAAAGTGCCCAAAGCCAGCGCTGGCTGTGCTCTTGCAGATTGGTCTGTACTGGAAATAAAATCCCAAGCAACTTTATTTCCTGGCAGAGACCAAATCCTGACAACCCAGCGCCTGTAGTCTCTATGAGAGGCCATTGGATGTCTTCTCTTTAGATCATACCCAGGTAGGATGACCAGACTGCCAAAGGCAGTGAAAAAATAAAGTGTTTGAAAAACATAAAGAAAGTAATAGCAGTATCACCATTTTCTTGAAAACATTAGTGCAGCAGAACTTGAGATTAGATGTGGATGAAGAAGCACCTGGGAAGGCTAAGGGGCAGTCTGGGACTTCGAGTGTGTGCTGGGACAGGGTGTTGGCTTGCAGACGAGAATGATCCTGTATGACTTGTTTTTCCCAGACACCCAAACACTGTCCAAGTGGGTCCCACTGTACCTGCCTGAGCCCACCCCTCCACAATGGGATTGCCCTCCTTCCCTGTTGTCAGCATTCAGCACAACTCACACTGCAACTGTGTCCTGGAGTCCAGATCACCCTCAGAAATGAGAGGTTTGTGTCTCTTTGAACCAGCATGGCAAGCCATCACCTTGGTCCTCAGCCCAGCATACCCAGGAAACGGGGCATACAGTCAGGATAACACAGCATAGCACCATCTCCTTGCTAAGACACAAACTACATAGTAGTGTTGTCACCTGTGCAGAGCAACCTCTTCTCTGAAGTGTGCCTATATTCTACCCATCAGCACAGGCCAATCCCTCAGAGCAGCTTCCTGTGATTGAATCACCCTGGGATTTTATCCCCCAGTACTGCCCTCATACCTCACCCCAACTGGCACTGGGGGATGCTGGTGTGCACCTATTTCCATTCATCTCACTGGGCTGGAGATCCCCATTAGGAGTAAAAATCAGACACAGCCTTTTTATCTCCTCAGCACAGCTGGTAAACTTCTCAAGTCTCCTCCCACTCTTACAGCGAGTGGTTGGTGAATTCAGTGGCCTTCTTGCAGAGCAAAGCAGGGAGTTGCTCCCAGCATTGCCTGCCTTTGTTAAATTCAGAGGTCTGCAAGGTGTGAAGTCTGCTAATCCTTCACTAAAGATTTTCTTAATAAATCTATGTTCTATCCAAGGTCAAACCCTGTTTTGCCATTGCTGTAGCATTCTCCTTTGTATAAGAAACTTGTCTGCAAAGGACTTTTCCCCTGTAAATTTTGCAAAGCATTGTACAGGGGGTAATTAAAGCAGTCTGTTTCTGTGGCACGTTCTGTCTGTTTCTTCTTTTCATTATTAGATGTGATGACACATTTGCCTGTGTGGCTTCCCACAGATGGCATGGAAATTTTGTGATCAAATGGTAAGAGTAAACCAACTGTCAGCTCCGATCACAGCTTCCCATGTTGCTCCGCTGGTGTAAGAATACTGTTTTAATAAAAGGTTTCTTCTTTTTAAAGTGATAGGGTTTGCAGCAAGGTTGAAGTGTGAGAATAAGATGTCTAGTTCAATATTAACAGATTCAAAGCTCTATTGAGAAGTTCTATGTTCTAACTATAGATTTTATTTGCAAACACTTTTAAAAAGGCAATAAGAAGTGAATATTATTAGAGAGTGTGTTTTAATCCACAGGAAATTTTGACAGCAAGCTGAATAAAATACAAAATAATGAGGGTGGTGAATATTTCAAATGCTTTGATAATTCTGACTTCACAATAATCAAGTGTAATGTAATGCATACACATACACACAAAATAGAAAAAAGTCAGACATTGCATGATTTTATTTGGTTTAAAACAGAAAGCTGGTTTATAGGGAAGACAGATTTTTCCTAGAGATGCCCAGCGTAGTGCTAATACAAGGCATATACATGCCTAGCACTGACCAACTCACCTCAGCCTCCTCTGAGCAGATTAGACTTGTCTTAGGGGCAAGCAAATTTGGATATGACATTGAGGAATCTGAGTAGGAGTTCTGCTTGATAAAGCAGATGTTGACAGAACAGCATAAAAGATGCAGATCAAACATTTATTTGCTGTTTTAGCTTTTTCTGCTATTCACAAATTATCTATGAACAGAATTTGATTTTGACAGATTTGTTCAATATTCAAAATAGGCAGAACATATTCCAGGTTATATCTTGTTTGCAAATTATTTGTTTTCAGCACAGGTGTGCATTCAACTGTTTGCTGAGCATCATCCTCTGCTGCTGGTTGGAGGAGCAAAAGATTTTACAACAGAGAAAGGAGAAATCTAACTTCCTCACACTGACAGGCACCTGCATGAGCAGAGCAGACTCTGCCAGAAGGGTCAAGTTGAGATTTTCTTGCAGAGAACTGATGGAGGTACCTAGTATGGATTGGCCTTCTCCCTGCTTCACCCAGAACCTTGAGCCACCTGGACACCTTTCCCCATCTTGATCCCTCCCCTAAATGTCCCATAGGACATTTCACACTCAATCCCTTTAAAATGTCCCATAAGTTTTGCACAGCTCTTCCCCCATATGGTCCAAACTAAGTCCCACACTCCTGTGCACAATGAGCCCTTGATTTGCTGGAGATGGTCAGGGAGGGAAGGATCTTTCCTTGACCCATCTCAGTGGGTTTCATCCCAGGAACAGTGGTCTGCTTGGCCTCCTTGTCTTGCTTCAGAGTAGCTGATTTGGGGGCTCTGGTTTTGTTCTCTTTATTGGGATCTGGTGTTTCATTTGCTGAGTCTTTGGTCAGGGAACCTAACCAAAAGGTTTGGGTATCCTCCATTTTTTTTCCATTGTCATTACAAAGGGAGGGGAAACCTGCTTCAGTGGGGCACGTGGTGAAACCAGCCAGTGGTCCAGGTTTGTGAGTGGAGAGGGGAAAGCCTTCGATATGAAAGCTGGGTGCCCAAAGCTAATCCCAGGCTGACACTTCCACACTAATCAGATACTCTTCCATCTTTCTGGTGCTCTCGAGAGACTGATTAAATGGAGGGATCAATGGATGGCTTCACGGTAATTTCACACTCAGAGAGGATTCCTTTCACCTCTTGTTATAATTAAAATAACTGACATTTTTCTATGTTAATAAGCTACTTTATTGCTTGGTGTGGCTTGGTAGGGCATAACGAACTCCAGCATGGACTGGTTTGCTGATGCATATTGTCCTTTTTAGTCCTATAGATACAGATGGTTTCTCAATACCACGTGAAAGAACAATTTGACTAAGATATGGTATTTAGTATTAGAATTTCTCATGCACATTTTAAACAGTATATTTAAAGGTCATAGCAATTTAAATTGTGATCTGATGAACCTTGCAGTTTAGTGCATTATACATTAGATGTAAGTATTTTCAGATTTTTAAGTCAAAGACTTTAAAAACCATTCTTTTATAATTTTATTCTGAAATTGTTGTTTTTTGTACTAGTGACCTTTAGTGCTTTTACCTTGGGCAGAAGCCTCATGATTTATTTTTACACCAGCTCCTGTAATGCCCTTGGCAGTGGGGAATGCCCAGTGCAGAAAAAGGCATGATCACAAAAAATATTTGTGAAATAATCCTTGGACTTGGAAATACTGTACACCAGTCTTGTTTCAGCAACACAGAAATGAAATGTCTGGCTCTTAGAAAAATCAGATCAATTTCCTAAGGGTCTGGTTAAACTGCCGAATGTAAATTGCGATTGGAATTGACTGTTAAAGATCTTGGTTGAGCAGGTTAAACATCTGCTGGATGTATTACAGTTTTATTTGTACTTCATCTGTAACTGGTACGATTAAGCCAATCAGAGTAAGTGAATCAAATCTAATTTACTCTCTAATGGACCAAAAAGGAACGAATAAACACAGCAGTATTAGATCCAAATGATTAAACATGTCTCTGAGGTATTTTTTTTTCTATTTCAGCGTAGAAGAGTCACAGTGTTTATGCTGTAATTAATCACTAAGGAGTGATGTAAACTAGTTTGAACATTCATTCATTTTTCATATGGTTTCATAAAAATGCTAAACAAAACATGTGAATGCAATGAAATAAATTCCATTGGAATTGGATACATTTATTCATATAACCATTTACCTTCTATCTAAAATCATTATTGGATTGACACAGAGAGACACATTTATCAAATTGGATGAAAATTCGTTGTAGTAATCTTATCTTTTTCACATTACTAGGCCTTTTAAAGACAAAATTTAGCCTGTGTGTAAACAGCTGTCTAAGATACACATGTCATGTTCAGGTTCATTAGGTAAGCATAAAAGCTAAAGTTACATAATCAGGATTAATTTGATATTTTAAAACTATGCAAAATGGAACTGCCTCTGCTCTGCATTAGCAGGAAGCTGCACACTGTAAGTTTGGAGTCCTTCCTGCTTCCCACCACCAGAAAGTAAACCTCAGCCTACAGCTGTTTGCTCACACTGCCAGCTGGAAAGAGGATTTAATCCAAAACAAGTAAGCTAAAGAAGAAAACTATTTAAAGCATTAATAAACAGAGTACACAGAATGATTTAACCATATCGTATGAAAATAATCCTTTCCTTTGGAATGACTTGCTTTTTTTTTGTGCCAGTGTGATGCCTATATGTTTTCATACTCCAGGAGGGCCCATTTATAAAATAGCTTCCTTTGGTGTCTCTGGAGACATTTTACCACGACAGGAGGCAGTTGCAGTCCCTGTGGAGTTGCTTCAAACCCCCTTGTTTCTCATTGCACCTTTTCTGTCATCCTTAGCCTATATGATCTTACATGGAGTTATGTTTTGGCTCTTCTGCTGTGGCAGAGAAAGCATAGTGTCACGTATGAAGACACTGGAAATAACAACTACTCGATACATGTGAATGTGTTTTATTCCATGGTGAAACATCTTTGCAAATATCAATATTCTGCAATGACTGACTGTTTGCACAACCTCCTGAAGTTCTTTGTCAGGACTTTGTTAGGGCACTTCTAGGGCAAAGTTAAAAGGAAAGTCAGAAATTATTCAGAATATTTTGCGAGAAAGCATGTTGGTCTGCAACTTGTAAGTTTACTTGAATATTTAGCAAACAACTGAAGATAAAAATAGCAGGATTTGTACTCTGGAACCTGTACTTTTTAACAACTGAGGCTATCATCATTCATCAAATCACTCACTTTAAAAAGCAAATTCTCAGTGACAGTTTTCAGTCTGGGCTTGTACAGTATCTAGTGTGAGGAGTCCTGGTCCACAGCTGAGGCTTCGGAATAACATAACCATCAGACATACTATGTTGCTATAGCAAATTTACCACTGCCTTGGCATAGACTATAGTTCATATTTTTATCAGTCAGTACCATTCCCAAAAATATTTTTGCAAGTGGGGCCACTAAGATGAAGGAATCATTTCCACAACCTGTGTCAACGTGTGATTCCTGACACGACTGGGATGTGACTTGCAGCGATGGCATGTGGAGCTCCTTGTTACCTTGGTGAGCTGTGTAGCCCCACAGAGCCATCGCATTCATGTCTGGGCTATGCAGACCGTGGTGGAAAGCACACCAGCACTAAGCCTCAGCACTTACCCTGGCCTTTGGAATGCTAAGAGCGACAACAGACCAGGTGTTGCAGCTGTGAGGCAATTTCAGCAGGTCCTCTGTGCTGCATCCAAAGAGCTGGGCAGGTAACCCCATCACCCTTGTGCCTCCATATGCTTCCAAACCAAACAACTGGGCTCCAATATCACACAGCCTGTGAGCCCAACTTGGTTGAGAGGAGATGACGTTTTAAAATCACCTTGTGGTTGTCCCTAATTGTATGAGTTTTCTTTTCAGAACAAAATTAGTTTAAATCATGACTGACCTGTGCAATTTTGCCTTGAAATGGCATGGGAGAGCCTGGATAGTCAGTGAGAGCTGAGATGGCTGGAAATATAAAATTGGTGTAAGTATATGGAAGGATTCAGCCTGTACTAAATGTCAAATACAGATGAAAGGTTTGATTTTTAGCAGGCATCAAGTGAATGAACTCAGCACTAATGCTCAGCCACCTATCTGTGTAAATATGCTATTCACACACATCCTTCCTTTGCTTGGGTTGCTGCTGTCATGTGACACAATTCCAATGACAAGAACCAGACTCCTAGGGCATTTGCACCATGCATATTTTATATCAGGAGTGAAATGCATGCCACAAACCTGTTGGATAATCTGCAGATCTTTTGCAATAGTCTTTTCTTCACAATGTTTTATTTAAGGAATTGAATCAATAAACCTATTCTTGTAATACTGTCCAATCACCTGTTGCCTTCAGTGAGTGACTTTTGTGATCAATGATCCATGGAGTCAGTTCAAAGGATGCATGTACTCTGCCTTGCTGCCCTGGTATAAATGCTGATGCCAAGTCACTGGTTAGGAAGTGGATCGGCTCAAGGAAAGTGAAATCTGCACATAAGATTTTCAGAGCTGAGTGTGAGAATGGATGTTGAAATGCAACATCTGCCTACAGATTTCTGTTTCTTTCATTTTTACTCAGGCTTACAGCTGGGTGTTAAGTAATGCAGTTCTAAAACATATGTAAAGGGCAAAACAAGCTGTTTATTTTCAAAGTGGCAGACAAATTCAAAATTACAATGAATAATTTAACTAGCATGATTAATAATTACTTCCTCTTAAAAATATAATGAGTATGGCTTTGATGGGTGGATTTAATGCACTGTACCTAGCAAATATTGTTTTTGAAAACCACTTTAAAATACCCTAACTAATCACCTGGGAAATAACTGTGTGCCAAATGAAAGGGACAGGAGCAAGTAATTAATTAGCAGCACGACAGTGAGAAAACACCTTTCCAGAGTCACGACATCAAAGCTAAAATTCAAAATATCTATCACTGGAGAAGCAATGGTGCAGATATGCAAAGGAGTTTAAACGCCTACAAATGGACAAAGAGTAAGGATGAAAGATAGAGAAAGCCTAGAGCTCTACCTGGAGATGGAAATGGGTTGCCAAAGGGAAAACTGCAAAGATGATTTTGGTGTGAGGCATGGTCAGAGGCAGGAGCAGGAAAGAGCAGCTAGAATAGAAGAAGCTTCAGTGAGAGGTCTTTGCTCAGAAACAGGGATATAGACGTGCTAGATGTTTATAGCATTTGCTTTTCAGAAGGATTCCTGAGGTTTAATTCTCGATCACTATATAATTTCTTTTATGCAGTGTGACTGCATGAAAACTGTTTAATACTGTTTAATGTGTGCTTTTACTCATGTGTTAGGGCAAAGCTTGAATTAACGCTCTCTGTCTGAGCTGCGTAATATCTTTACAGGTTTACATCATCTCACTTTCTCCTACTGTCTCTCCTTCTGACCCTAAAATTTTTCCCACTGTTTTGCACAGTAGGGAACATGTACCAGGCAGGAGGCTCATCCCAATGTGCCATACAGATCTGTCTGCTGGGAAATGAGCTTGATCTGCCTCATGCTGGAAAGGACTCAGATCTGAACACCAGACTAGCTGATAAAATTATGTTGCTACTGACTATATTTTTAAAGAAACAAAGGGAGCTGGTTGTCTGTACCCAAAGGGATGATTTAAGTGACAGAGTGTTGGTCTGTGAATCTCACATATGTTTTTTGAGTCTGGGGCCAGAGAAGGAACAGATGTCTAAGTCTGGAAGAAACACTCTTCCTTTTTTAGCACTTCCTATTGACTATTATAAGGTGTCCCCTCATTCAGTAGTGATTCCTCCAGATCTAGTTCTCCCTGTGCCCAATGTAGATGCCTAACCTGGCAGTGGGAACTCGATGGAGGAGCAGTGCTCCTGATGTAGTGCTCCCTGGTGAACACCTCCACATGCAGAGGCTGCAAACCCACGATGGTAGCGAGCACAGGGTGCAGTAGCTGCCAGGTTCAACTTCAGTCTTTTCATCTCAGCTCTTTATAAGTGTGCTTAGGAGAGCAAGGTTGGTATGGAAACTGCCACTCACAAAGGAAAAGTACTCTGTACCGCAAGATCCTGGAGGAAGATGTGTCAGGAAGTGAATGATTTTTTTGCTTGTGGTAATGACCTCTCCAGAAATGCTAATGGTCTCTTGGTAGATATTGCTATACAGATTAGCCTTTATATGGAATAAAGGGCTATTGGAACCCCTCAGCTCAGAAAGGGGTGGATAGATATTGCATTTTTGAATCTTCTTCTTTAGCAGTTGCTGTAGGTATTGCTAGCTCCTTTGGCAGAAACGGTGTAATCAGGAGGACATTGATGGCTGAATTGGCAACATTATTGCTCACTCTCTTTGCTCATTAGAGACATCATAATATCTGCTATTCCTGAAGCAGACTTTCAAAAGTGGGAAGGGCATATTTTCTTTAGGTTAAGTGGGATTTACTGTTATTTTGAAGTTAGCATGAGTTCTGTTGTGATCTTATCTTAAAAGAGGAAATAATAGTCATCCATTCTCATTCTACAGCACCTAAAATACTCATAAAAATCCATTTCAAGTTTAAGTGCATGGCACTGTCTTTACCATGCAACCTGTGGGCTGGCTTCCCAGCTGGCTGCAGAGCACCTCTCGTGGGTTTTTGGTTCCCCAGCAAAGCCAAAGTGAGAGGTTGAGACTGTGCTCTTCACCCTAACTCCACCTTTGAAACCTGCACAAAGAGTTGAGGTCACACATGGCAGGAATCCAAATGGTCACCTGAACACAGAGGCTGCCATGGAAACCCCTTTTCCTCAGAGGTGCCATTGCCAGCACCTGTTGCCAGCAGAGAGCCCCTTGAGCTGGAGGCTGTGTGCCAGCCCACTCACCCTTTCACTCAGACCCCCTGGCACCCCTCGATCATCCCAACTAACCTGGGACTCAAGTGCACACCATAATTTACGCAATCCACACAGCTAGCTGTCTGAATAACCATTCCCAGAGCACATCCCACTGCAGGACCTGTCCTCCTACACAATTCCCCCTGTCAGGCACTGTTACCTCATATCCTCCTTCAGCTCTCTCTCCTGCTCATGGATGCTGCAAAGATGGGCATTCATAATTAGTTTTGTTTTTAATAAGATCAATTAATCCATTCTGTGACACGGTTCATTTGTGACTTTATTATAGAAACACAAAATTTTATTTTAAACAGAGGTAATTTTATGAGTGAAGTGCAGAGTGCTGCCAGTTTTCTCCCCTGTCACTCATCTACAAAAGTATTTGGGTGGATATAGAAGGTAGATCAGAAACTTCTTCACACTGTGCCAGAGAATATAAAACTCAAAGGCAGCTGACAAAAGGTGGAAATGAGACAATAAGAGAACCATGTTGTTGCAGAGGGATAAAAACCTAATACCATAGAGAAAGCATTACTGAAAAATAAATTTAAGTTATGAGCATATATTTAAAGAGCACTTGAAGAAGGCAGCAAAATCGTATTTACGTAAAAGAGGTAAAATCTGTGGTTGCAGAGTTTCGAGAAGCTTCCAATTGACAAGACCATTTATTGGCCTCTGCATGTCATCAGGCTGGGTTAGCACATCACTTATCACAGCCAGGTTAGCCCATCACTTATCATAGCAAACTCCTAGCTACCCTTCCTTTATATTTTTCTATACATCTAAGATTCAAGCTGCCTCTTAATATCTGAAAATACAGATTACATATACCTTACTGATTAATTGCAGTCTGAATATTAGTATTATAGATGGTATGATTTAAAATACCCTTTTTGATGATACAGTGTGGATAAATTTGGATTACATATGTCTCCTTATGTAAAAGAGATCTTCTTCTTTTGGTAACATATTGTCTGCTGCGTTTGCCTAGCACCCCCTACCATATGCTCTTTAAAACAAGCTGTTGCATTTCAAGAATTGTCCCTAGTAATTAACAGGAAAAATATTGTTGGTTTTTTCTCTGAATAAACTAGAACACCTTGCATCAATTAAGACTAATTTTTTCCCCTTTGGCTAGTTGTTCCTGTAAGCCATAAAATCACTTCCTTCTGTTCAGTTCTTCACCTCCTGCTTGTCAGTTCAGCCTTTAGCACACTCCTCCCAGTAAATACAAAGCAAGCTTTTTCCAACCATCTTTTCATCTCCCTTTTCCACTTTGTCTCTGAGCTTCTTGAAATCCTTAAATTTAATTTGCTCTCAGATCTCCTTTTCGTCTCTGTTTTGCTCTCTTTAGTCTTGTGCGTAGGTTTTTCCTCTCTTGCTTCCAGAAACCTATGCCTGAACCAGTCTCAGAGCTGCTATTTGCATCCCCTTGAACCTCTTTCTTGTTTGTGGATCAAGAATTAGCTTCCTTCTTTAATTCCAGAAAAATTTTGCCTCTGTGACTTTCTGTTCTTCCATATAATCTCCCTAGTACTTGATCAGTCAATACTCTGGGCCGTATGGGCTCCCTGTTCCCTCTTTCCCTTTCAGCCACTGTAAGACTTAATCTTCAAATCCTTTTCTTTTCCCTCCAGCACATAATTCTGGCCCATGACATTTGCTTATTGATAGCTGTAGTTATATTATATACATACGTATTTGTGTCTATAACTCTGAGTCTCAGAGTCCCTCAACTCTGATTTCCTTCCTTCTTACAGTTCCTCTCCTTTATGGTCTGTCCGATATGCCCTAGATACTCCAAAGCTTTCTTAAATTCAGAGTGGTGGCAGCTGAAAAAGTTGTCCATCACTGTCTAGTTCTCTCCTTTTTGTGACAGTTGCAGGTTTGCTTGATATCTAGCCATCCAAAATTCAGAAAACAAGATAACTGTCCTAGAGAAGAATGTTTTTCATCTCTTGATGCCTTCAAAGTTACCAACTGACTTTGTATTCTATTGGTTTTAAATTATTTTCCACCACTATCATATAGAAACAGGTTTCATATAAACCTATAGCTAAGTTCCCAACAAAATGAGGAACCTCTTCAACCAGAATTTTGCCTAGGTTTTGTTTAATTTTCGGTGGGTTTTGTTGGTTTGTTTTCTTTAAATGGGGCCAGAAAATGAGAAGGTTGCTTAAATGGCAAGCTTCTTCTTTGGCAAAGAAGACTTTTTCAGGAATATTAAAGAGTCCACAGCTCCAAAATTAGATCCTCTTGACTGAACATGCAAAAGAAATCTTGAGTTAATTGCTATCTTAAGAAATAAAGCTGTTGTGATGTCTTAGAGGCTGATCTTAATTTCAACTTTAGGTATTGTAGTTCCTTGTACAGGTGTATCGATTACTTTGGCCTGCTCTTCAACTTGGAAAGAGATCAAGGTTTCCTAGAAAGTTAACAGGAAAAAAAGGTGTTCTGAAAACTGGTTCCTCATTACTTGCTTATCTGGTTTTCACTGGATCTGACCAAAGTCTGAAGATGTGCACGGTTCACCGCAGAAGGCTGAATGCAGTGGAAGACAAAAATAGTATCTGAGGAATATTTCAAAAAGACTGCTGCTTTTTTGACTAGCACATGTCTTGCAAGGCGTAAGCAAAACTAAGCCAGAGGTAATCTTCTATGGGTATTTTGATATTTTAGAAAGAGTAGTGGTTTCCTCAGTTGACAGAGACAGTTTTGTACTCATTTCAAGAAAGCTTTCTTTCAACCTTGACAACTAGTTTGCATGTCCCACCTACCCAAACAAGTATCTTGCAAGATATTTCAAGGATATCTCCTCTTGAAAGATTTCTACCTTTCACAAAGCCTCCTTCAAGAAAATTGGAAAATGTGTGTTTTCTTTAGATTGAATCTCCATTTAATTTTGGCATGCAGGGGCTTTGTTCAATTTACAAAGACCATCAAATGTGTGGATCAAATACAGCAGCAGTTAAACTCTGCCTCACAGAGAAACGTTAATCCAACACTTGGACGTATCAAGTGATGATTCGACTCCTCTTGGAACTCATAGGTGATGGATTTGCTTCCTCTAAAACAGCAGCTGTTTCAGTTATGTGTTACCAATTAGGAAATCATTTTCCCATATATTGAGCCTGTAGAACATATGGTATGTTGAGGTCCCCATAATCACATTCATATGCACCCTCATCACTGATTACTCCCTAGAGGATCTAAAACTCTGCTAAATACAGTGTGTAGTCCCTGGAATAGACCCCTATAAGGTCCAGTCATTACTACTACAGGAGTAAACCCCCACTGGTATGGCCTCCAGCTACCTCTCCAAAATTACCCTGCTCTGGTGAGATGGCTATCAACATAAAAAAATTCAAAAGTTCAATTATATTTAATTTTATTACAAACACTTATTTCTGAGCTTTTTTTTTTTTCTCTGTGTTTTCCTATTCTAAACTCCAAATAAGATGATTTTTCCCTTGGGTTTCGTTGCTGTATATCCCATTCTGCATGAAGGGATATGATAAAGGAGAAAGGAAGTGTTTGCATTTTCAAGCCAGTCCACAGGTCTGAAGTGGAAATGTGTAACGGTTGTGTTGTACAATGGCATCTTGTGCATGTCCTAAGTGGCTTAGAGGGCTAGACAAACTGCCATACAACAGTGACATTACACCACAATGTGGTAAAAGTGGATCAAAGGGAAGATCTTAGCCATACCCTATGGAGAAGAGTAAGAATCTTGGAGAGACTTGTTCTGTCTAAGCCAGGAGAAGATGTTTTTGCTACTCCACGTTGAAAAGCACTAGGTGAGTTCTTGTTCATTCCCTGTAACACTGAAAGCTGCTAAAAGCTGGTTGAAGAGGAGGAGCTTGTCTCCTCCACTGGCTTGGGAGAACTTTCAGACCAGCTGGTGGAGAATCTGCAACCTGCCAGCACCTGAGTGAGGGCTGCCCACAGACGCCTCAGAAGCCCGTCTCTTTCACAGACAGATATTTTGCCACCTGACTCAAAACAAATCTCTGCTCAGAGCATGCTTTTTAACAGCCAGCTTTCATCACTGCTTCCAGATACCATCTTCTTCTTTGCAGCCTGGAGAAGGATGGTGGTCTGGGTGATTTCCAGAGAAGTAAATGTTAGTAGTGCTGGGAGCGGCTTCTCTGCATTTGGATGTAATGGTAATGAAACAAAAACAGTGTTGCCAAGTATCACATCTTTTTTCACGTATCCTGTAACACATAATGTTCTCTAAAGCTTCAGTTCAGAATATCATCACAAGAAAAATCTATCTTGTCTTTAATTCAATTGCATATAACTTCATAGATATACCAAGGTAAAGTAAGTTTCAAACAGAATTTAAAACACCTAGAAAGCTCAGTGTACATTGGTGTTCATTTGGTTTGTGTACTTTGGTATAGTAATGAAATTAATGCCATTTACAGGTAATCATAGCAACTATCAATGAAGCGAAGTTTCTAAAAAAGAAGTAAAAATTAATGAAATTTTTTTGAGTTGTGTTGCTGGGTATGTCTTCTTATTCTATTATTTTAACTCTAGCTAAATCTAAGTTATTTTAAATTTTAAATAACATTATTTAACTTAGTTTTACCTAAAAAGTTTTCAACATTCTTTTAAATCATATTCAAGCTCTGACACTTTTTAAAAAGCACTGATACATGAATATACACTGTGGAAATTAGTCTTTAAAATAAATTGTGCTGGGATGGCAAATACAGCCAGTAATGATAACAAGGAACACCACGCTCTGGGAGGGGAACTGTAACAAAAACCAGGTGTTGGCTGTCTCATGTATCATCAGTATGGAAGTGAGAAATTTCTTATCACTGCTCTCAGCTAGTTACATGAAATTTATTTCTTCCAAATTCAACTAAAAAATACATAATTCTAATTTTACCTGTGCATATGTCCTGTACAGAGCCAGGAGTTGGACTCAATGATCCTTGTGGGTCCCTTCCAACTTGGCAGATTCTGTGACTGTGATTCTGGGTTACAAGAAGACTATACCTGTGGCAGATGCATCAGTCATTCAAATTAGTAAAGACTAGCAGGAAAGACACATTAACAATAGCTTCTTACTGTGGAGTTAATAAACAGGACTCTCACAGTTAGTGGTATAATGAATTCATAGGTGAAGCACGTAGACCTTCCTTTTTATTGTATGGATTTTTTTCTTTTTTTTCCCCCATCCTTGAAAGGAAATATCCTAAAAAGTGAACTATTTGCTAAAAGAAACCATATGCACTATCAGTTCACTGCAGTGGGAACCACTGGGCTGTACCAGATCGAAACTCCTATCTCTGTATATCTATTGAAGGATGACTTAATGAATTTCTTGCCTGTTCTACATCATCTAAACATTTATAAATTACTTTTAAACCTGTGATGAAATACAAACATGTGGGACTTCCTGTCTTTGACAGAAGCATATTTAAAAGACTACTGGCCATATTCTGGTCTATGAAGTCTCATATATACAACCTTTGATGCTGCTCCTCCCACAAATCATTTGTACCTTAAGCACACTGTATTTTTAAAGGTGCAACTAATAAGACATGTTTACTGTCTGCTGGCTCTGTCTCCCAAAATCTCTTCCTTTCGTTAATCTTGGAATAAAGTCTCTGAAAACTAGCAATATCCTTGGTGTATATATAGTTCATTGGGGCACCAACCAACTGCTGCATTACAAATTACTATTAATAAATCATTGCAAAAATTCAAAGATCTTAATTGCATCAGAATAATGGTTCTGCTATAGAGAGAATGCACAAGGGGTAAAATTGCACTGCAGGATTGGCAACTGTTTGCCTTTAATATTAATAGATTAATTAGAGAGTGCATTTGAGACATGATTGCCTGCAAAAATTTTCTTCCCAAACTGATGCAGTGAACTCAACAAGATGAAACTTTGGTTGTCAATGGTTACTCTGTAGATCTCTGAAGAAATTTATTTTTATAATAACTTACAAAATATTGGCATCATCATTACATGTTCAAATGTGATTAAGAGTTCAGTGAGTGTGATATTTCAAAACATGTTCAAGATGTTTAATGCTAATGCTCTTGAAATAAATCTTAAGCCTTCCTAAGGTGAAGATTTCCTTTGGTCTTTCAAGACCCATATCATCCCACGAGACATAAAAGCCCTATGGATTTTTTGAAAAGGTTTTTTTTGTTAGTGGTTGGAATTGCCACAATCTGAGCTCAAGTTCCAACAGTAGCAGCTGGTATATGGAGAAGTGCCTGGGTGAAAGAGAACACAACAAAGGAAACAGTGAAAACCATGACTCTGAAATGCACAATGGTATAGTACTGAATCAGTGCAGCTGGGAGTGTGAGCTGCCATTCAGACTAAGTGGTGATGCATTATCAATGCTGGAGTGATGTGTTTGAAAATAACTACCTGTGATTGCAAACACAGCACTGGCACCATCTACCAAGTACTGATGCTGCTACGAGAGCCATTTCAAACCTAGTGAAACAGCATCCCTGGCCAACCTGTGGCAGAATATGTAATCACGGTTTAGAGCTATAGGGAGCAACATGTGTCTGCACTGATAAGTTATAAACCTAAAATCTTTGATTTCTGACAGTTTCTTCCTGCAGCAAGTGAAGTATGACAGTTTCTTCCTGCAGCGAGTAGATTATTGTCCAAAGAAGCAAAGAGCAATGAGTTTAACTCATGGCAAAACAATCCCAGGTGAGACAGTAGGTTAAATTCCATAATGGCAATGACACAATAAGGCAGCAGGATGCAGAGGATACAGGCATGGCTTCTCTGGAGCTGCAGAACTCTGAGCCCAGCTGCTGTGAACAGCAAAGGTAGAGCTGATCCTGCAGCAGGGGAGAAGGAGGGGAGCAGATCATATGTGAAGACTGTTCCTAGTTTTATTTTTCCATATCTGTTATTTTCTTGTTTTGCGCTCTTCGTTTTGTTTCTGTTTTGTATGTTCACCTCAAATATAAGTATATGTTGCATCTAAGTTTAAGCAGCATCCTATGTCCATATAGTTATTCTGTCCAATAACATGAACTGGTTTATGCAATTGGGATGCAGCATTTGAAGTTACAAAATGAAACAAAAAATACAAAAGCATAACACTACACTGACGTGAATTTCTTTGCAGATTGAAATTCTTGGCCTCTAGCCCTAAGAAACTTGCTCTCTTCCATTTTAGAAACTTCAGAGCTCTCATACCTTATAGTTAATTAATAATAAGCTGTTACATATAGTCAGAAAAAGCTGTCAGGAGTTGATTTAATCCAATATGATGCAAGCTTGTCTTAGAAATATTCCTAAAAGGCATAATATGAAGGCATGATACTTGA